>NC_092370.1:159643759-159940628 GCF_030028105.1 Mobula birostris
GGATTTTCGGACTGGCTGTGTGGCCTGGCGCTTTGCTATCTCCAGGAAAGGCCTGGAAGATGAGCGCCTTCGGAGAGCGGCCCTGTAGACGATTCAGCTCCTCACTGGTTTCACCGAATGAAGCGTCGCCCTCAATGGGGAGAGAGCGAGCCTGTCTGTGATACCGAAGTGTTGGGTTGCGGACTGTAGTTTTTGATGGACTCTAGATCAAGGTCTCTTTGGGGGGCTTTTGCTACTGCTTGCATGTTTGGGAGGTGGGGTGGTTAGCTCTTCTGTTGATGCAAGTGGAGGGAGGGGGAGGGTCGGCACTTTGCTGCTTCTTATGTGATGGGAGTTGGGGGGGTGGATTCGTGGTTCTGATGTTCCCATCATACATTCTATGGGGTTTCTTGTTCCTGGATGTCTGTGAGGAGTAAGAATTTCAGGTTGCACACTGTATACATTCTCTGATATTAAATTGAACCATTTGAAATTCTGCAGGGAAGTATCCAAATCACCTGAATCACCCTTTAAACCTCATTACTTGATTAAAAATTCCGCCTTTGTTTCAGTGCTTGGTTAGGGTGGTACAGTACAGTAACAAGCCCCTTGGCGCATGGTGTCTGTGCCGGAAACAATGGCAAATTAAACTAGATCACTTCTGCATGCACTTTATCCCCCTCTCACCTTAAATGTATGTCCTCTCGGACATAAGATCTCTACAATGGGAAGAGGGATTTCGACCCTACCTAGGTCTTTCATAATTTTATAAACCTCTGGTAGGATTCCCCACAACTTCCGATGAAAACCAATCACACTTGTCCAAGCTCTGCATATAGATCATACCCTCTAATCCTGGCAGCGTCTGGGTAAACCACCTCTGCACCTTCTCCAAAACCCTCATATCCTTCCTGCAATGGGGCAGTCAGAATTGCATACAATATTTCACATGCCGCTTAACTAAAGTTATTTTTATTGCAAGGTTAACGAGGAAATCCCTTCCTTATTTGTCTGGTACGGTGTAAGGCCATTTCCTCCCCAGATGCCCGTTTAAAGTGTCAGAGCTAAACCCCAGAAAAGAAGACAAATGGAAAATTAAGATAATATTAGCAGCACCTTCACTGTCTGTGTGAAGCAGTATCCTGTGTGACTCACAGAAAAGGTGGTGAAGCTGAACCTACACCAACAAAGACAAGTCTAAGACAAAGATAGCATTCTTCACACAGCAGAAAAAGTCCCGGGGTGCTTCACAGGAGCAGTCCAAAAATAAATCTGACACATCTAAAAGGGGAGATATGAGGGCACATGACAAAGGCTTGGGTAGTGAAGTGGGTGTTAGAGTGATCTATAGGAGCAGGAGGAGGTACTGTGAGAAGGTCATAGAGTCCTACTGTATAGAAACTGGACTTTTGACCCAAATTGTCCACACTGACCAAGATTCCCATCTAAACTAGGCCCATTTACCCATCCTTCTAAATCTTTCCTGTCCAAGTACCTTTCTAGTTGCCTTTTAAATGTTTTTTTAATGTACCCATCTCAACCACTCCCTCCTTTCATATATTTTGACTATCTCTGAATGAAAATGTTGCCCCTTAAATTCCTATTAAGTCTCTCCACTCGTACCTTAAACTTATGCCCTTTAATTCTTGATTCTCCAGCCCTGGGATAAAGGCAGAGTACATTCCCCCTTGATTTTATACATCTCTATAATATCACCCCTCATTCTGAACAAAGTCCTGACCTGCACAACCATTCTCTAAACTCAGTTTCACAAGTCCTGGCAAACATTCTCGTAAATCTCCTCTGGCTCTTTCCAGCTCAATGGCACCAAATCTGAACACAATATTCTAAGAGTTCCTTCACCAATATCTTGTACAACTGCTGCATAACATCCCGATTTTCATACTTTATGTTCTGACTTATGTAGGCCAGCATGTCAAAAGCCTTCTTCACCATCTTGTCTACCTGAGATGCTAGTTTCAATGAATCATGTATTGAACTGCGAGGCCCCTCTGTTCTATAACACTTCCCAAGACCCTGCAATTCACTGCAGAGAGATAAAGAGGTAATGGGATAGAAGGCCAGAGAAGGATAGAGCATTGGTGGCAGAAGGCACTGTCACTATTAATGGTGACAGAAGCTAGAGAGTTCAATCAGGCCTATCACCCCATGCAATCTGTGAAGGCCACCAACTGGACACTTAAGCCAATCCATCTGATTCTCTCCATGTTCCCATCATCTCCCCACTGATTCTACCTCCTGCCGACACACTGTGGGCACTGTGGCCCGTTAATCTGCCACCTGGCACCTCTTCGGGATGTGGGAGGAAATCGGAGCATCTGGTAGAAGGTCACACAGTCTCAAGAAAAACCTGCAAATCCCTCACCAAGCGCACCCAAGGTCAAAGCTGAACCCGGATCTCTGGAACTGCAAAGCAGTGACTCTATGGGTTGTATCACAGTACTGCCCTTGAATAACAGGAGTATATAACCGGGGTCAGATATGGCCAGGCGAGGTTGGCACGCAGCCCCAGTAGTGTAGGTCCGATCTTAGTATCCAGTGTTCCATGTGTTTCTTCCCTATCCCAAAGATAAACTGTTTGATTTATTGACCCTGGACGTAGGTGGATGAATGGGAAGTAGTTCAAGGGCATGTAAAAAGGAATAGAATAGGAAAACAAAGACATGGAATGGGGAGCTGATGGAAATGTTCTGCAAGGAATCAATATTGAGCCAATGGGCCAAATGTCCTCCTCTAGTATTGGAATAAGTAAAGTACAGCGTTAAGGAGAGGGAAAGTCCATGGACAGATTTATAAGCAAGGAACACTGCAGATGCTGGAAATTCAAGCAACACACATAAAAGTTGCTGGTGAACGCAGCAGGCCAGGCAGCATCTGTAGGAAGAGGTGCAGTCGACGTTTCAGGCCGAGACCCTTCGTCAGGACTAACTGAAGGAAGAGTGAGTAAGGGATTTGAAAGTTGGAGGGGGAGGGGGAGATCCAAAATGATAGGAGAAGACAGGAGGGGGAGGGATGGAGCCAAGAGCTGGACAGGAGATAGGCAAAAGGGTTATGAGAGGATCATGGGACAGGAGGTCCGGGAAGAAAGACGAGTGGGGGGGGGGATCCCAGAGGATGTGCAAGGGGTATATTCAGAGGGACAGAGGGAGAAAAAGGAGAGTGAGAGAAAGAATGTGTGTTTCTGTCCTCAGTAAGGGCCTCACCTTTGTCCCCCCTTCGCCCACACCTCAGTGAGTTCCGTGTTCACCATGATGCGGAACTTTTCTTCCACCGTCTCCGTCTCTGAGCCTACTTCTTCGGCAAGGACTCTTCCACCCCCACCGATGACCCCTTCTCCCGTCTTCAACCCTCCTCTTCTTCATGGACACCCCGCTCTGGTCTTCTGCCTGCTCTGGATCTCTTTATTGCTAACTGCCGACGGGACATCAACCGTCTTGACTTCACTGCACCTTGTCCCCGTTCCAACCTCACTCCTTCCGAACGCTCTGCTTTCTACTCCCTCCGCACTAATCCTAACCTTATTACTAAACCCGCCGATAAGGGGAGTGCTGTTGTAGTCTGGCGTACTGACCTCTACCTTGCCGAGGCACAGCGACAACTCACGGATACCTCCTCTTATTTACCCCTCGATCGTGACCCCACTAAGGAGCACCAGGCCATTGTCTCCCACACCATCACTGACTTTATCCGCTCAGGGGATCTCCCATCCACTGCTACCAACCTTATAGTTCCCACACCTCGCACTTCCCGTTTCTACCTCCTACCCAAGATCCACAAACCTGCCTGTCCTGGCCGACCTATTGTCTCAGTTTGCTCCTGCCCCACCGAACTCGTTTCTGCATACCTTGACACGGTTTTATCCCCGCTTGTTCAATCCCTTCCGATCTATGTTCGTGACACTTCTCACGCTCTTAAACTTTTCGATGATTTTAAGTTCCCTGGCCCCCACCGCTTTATTTTCACCATGGATGTCCAGTCCCTATATACTTCCATCCCCCATCAGGAAGGTCTCAAAGCTCTACGCTTCTTTTTGGACTCCAGACCTAATCAGTTCCCCTCTACCACCACTCTGCTCCGTCTAGCGGAATTAGTCCTTACTCTTAATAATTTCTCCTTTGGCTCCTCTCACTTCCTCCAAACTAAAGGTGTAGCTATGGGCACCCGTATGGGTCCTAGCTATGCCTGCCTTTTTGTTGGCTTTGTGGAACAATCTATGTTCTGTCCCTATTCTGGTATCTGTCCCCCACTTTTCCTTCACTACATCGATGACTGCATTGGCGCTGCTTCCTGCACGCATGCAGAGCTCGTTGACTTTATTAACCTTGCCTCCAACTTTCACCCTGCCCTCAAGTTTACCTGGTCCATTTCCGACACTTCCCTCCCCTTTCTAGATCTTTCTGTCTCTGTCTCTGGAGACAGCTTATCCACTGATGTCTACTATAAGCCTACTGACTCTCACAGCTATCTGGACTATTCCTCTTCTCACCCTGTCTCTTGCAAAAACGCCATCCCCTTCTCACAATTCCTCCGTCTCCGCTGCATCTGCTCTCAGGATGAGGCTTTTCATTCTAGGACGAGGGAGATGTCTTCCTTTTTTAAAGAAAGGGGCTTCCCTTCCTCCACTATCAACTCTGCTCTTAAACGCATCTCCCCCATTTCACGTACATCTGCTCTCACTCCATCCTCCCGTCACCCCACTAGGAATAGGGTTCCCCTGGTCCTCACCTACCACCCCACCAGCCTCCGGGTCCAACATATTATTCTCCGTAACTTCCGCCACCTCCAACGGGATCCCACCACTAAGCATATCTTTCCCTCTCCCCCCCTCTGCATTCCGCAGGGATCGCTCCCTATGCAACTCCCTTGTCCATTCGTCCCCTCCATCCCTCCCCACTGATCTGCCTCCTGGCACTTATCCGTGTAAGCGGAACAAGTGCTACACATGCCCTTACACTTCCTCCCTTACCACCATTCAGGGCCCCAAACAGTCCTTCCAGGTGAGGCAACACTTCACCTGTGAGTCGGCTGGGGTGATATACTGCGTCCGGTGCTCCTGATGTGGCCTTTTATATATTGGCGAGACCCGACGCAGACTGGGAGACAGCTTTGCTGAACACCTACGCTCTGTCCGCCAGAGAGAACAGGATCTCCCAGTGGCCACACATTTTAATTCCACATCCCATTCCCATTCTGACATGTCTATCCACGGCCTCTTCTACTGTAAAGATGAAGCCACACTCAGGTTGGAGGAACAACACCTTATATTCCGTCTGGGTAGCCTCCAACCTGATGGCATGAACATCGACTTCTCTAACTTCCGCTAATGCCCCACCTCCCCCTTGTACCCCATCTGTTACTTATTTTTATACACACATTCTTTCTCTCACTCTCCTTTTTCTCCCTCTGTCCCTCTGAATATACCTCTTGCCCATCCTCTGGGTCCCCCCCCCCCTTGTCTTTCTTCCCGGACCTCCTGTCCCATGATCCTCTCTTATCCCTTTTGCCTATCACCTGTCCAGCTCTTGGCTCTATCCCTCCCCCTCCTGTCTTCTCCTATCATTTTGGATCTCCCCCTCCCCCTCCAACTTTCAAATTCCTTACTCACTCTTCCTTCAGTTAGTCCTGACGAAGGGTCTCGGCCCGAAACGTCGACTGCACCTCTTCCTACAGATGCTGCCTGGCCTGCTGCATTCACCAGCAACTTTTATGTGTGTTGCTTTATAAGCAAGGACTGGAATTTTACAATCAATGTATTGTCAGACTAGTAGCCAAGTTCAAGAGCACAAGAAAGGTGGTGAATGGAACATGGGCATGGGCACTAGGGATTTGGATCAACTCTGGAACATCTTGGTTACTCTCTTATGATAGGATTGGACTAAGCTCTGAATGGCCACACACCCCCTGCCAATCAAGAGGAAGCAAGTTCAAATTTATTGCTGTCAAGGACACATCTGGGGCACCATGGTAAGGCAGTGATTAGCGCAGTGCTACTACAGCTCAGGGCATCGGAGGTCAGAGTTCATTTCCAACGTCCTCTCTAAAGGGTCTATACGTCCTCCACGTGAAATATGTGGATTTTCTCTGGGTGCTCCGGCCAGAGGCATACCGGTTAGTAGGTTAAGTGGTCATTGTAGGCTGCTCAGTGATTCGACTAGGGTTAAACTGGGGGATTGCTGGTTGGTGATGTCTAAAGGTCAGGAAGGGCCTACTCTACCCTATATCTCAATAAATAAATAAACACTCTACTCAGGGTATAAATGCCATGAAAATGAGCTTCATGCTCACTTATGAGTCCAGACACTGAGTTCAAGACTTCAGGAGTTGGGAAGTTATAAAACTCCAGTCAGGCCGCATCATTTTCTGTCAGCCATTAGAGGAAGGATGTGGAGGACGAGTAGGCTTTGGAGAAGGTGCAAAAGGGATGCTATCTGGATTAGAGGACATGTGCTATGAGGAGATATTGGACAAATGTGGTTTATCTCCTCTGGCATGGTGGAGGCTGAGGGAAACCTAATGGAAATCTATAAGATTATGAGAGGCATAGAAAGAGTAGAGAGAGCAGAAAAAGTAGACAGACAGTATCACTATCCCATTATCAAGATGTCTAGTACCGGAGGGCATGTATTTAAGGTGAGAGCAATATGTTCAAAGGAGAGAGGCACGTCAAGACCTTTTACAGAGAGAGTGGTGGATACCTGGAATGTACAGCCAATGGTGGTGGTGGAGGCAAATGGGGTTGAGGCTTTAAGAAGCTCTTAGGTAGGCATATAAGTGTGCAGAGAATGGAGGAAGATGGTTTCTGTGTAGTCAGATGGGATTAGTTTGACTAGTTTAACACAACAACAAGGGCTCTAGGGCCTGTTCTTGTGTTGTACTATTCTATGAACATTACAAGACAGAGACAAACACAAGCTAACTTGAACTGAAATTAACATAAATTAAACACATGAACCAAACCAAAGAGGGAGTAGTCTAACCCTAGCTCAGTGTGGAGCCCATTGACTGAAGATCTGGTCACTGGGGTTTGTTGTGAATAGGCCTGAAGATCTGGTCACTGGGGTTGGCTGTGGATCGACCTGAAGATCTGGTCACTGGGGTTGGCTTTGAATAGGCCTGGAGATCTGGTCACTGGGGTTTGTTGTGAATCGGCCTGAAGATCTGGTCACTGGGGTTTGTTGTGAATTGGTCTGAAGATCTGGTCACTGGGGTTGGCTGTGAATCGGCCTGAAGATCTGGTCACTGGGGTTTGTTGTGAATCGGCCTGAAGATCTGGTCACTGGGGTTTATTGTGAATCGGCCTGAAGATCTAGTCACTGGGGTTTGTTGTGAATCGGCCTGAAGATCTGGTCACTGGGGTTTGTTGTGAATCGGCCTGAAGATCTGGTCACTGGGGTTTGTTGTGAATTGGCCTGAAGATCTGGTCACTGGGGTTTGTTGTGAATCGGCCTGAAGATCTGGTCACTGGGGTTTGTTGTGAATTGGTCTGAAGATCTGGTCACTGGGGTTGGCTGTGAATCAGCCAGCCAGAAACACTCAGCCAGATCAGAAGGTGAGATGTTGGTGGAAATAGGCCATTGTGCTGTTTGCAAGATGGGAAACTGAAAGAAGCCACTGAAAGCTCACTTGAGGGAGCCAGGTCACGTGATGTCATGGGACATATGTACTGAACAAAACTTCAATCTTGAAGCTTGAGACTATGAAATAAAGTGCTGGAGTCTGTGAAAGGGCAGAGGACAATTAAAACATCAAAGGCAACAAATTGTAAAGACCCCCTTATCTTTATGTTCAATCAGGCAACAGGAAGACTCTGGCGAGAGCCAAACAAATTGCTCAAATAAAGCCTCTGTGAATCAGTTCAGCAAACAATTTATGATATGAACACTGATGCGTCACCTCTTGCATTAAAGTTTTCGAGGACCATCTAATCCCCGGGATTTAGTGTCACCAACTAAAGGTACGTGTTTAAGCAGTGGCTAATTAATTGTTCATAGGAGCTCGTGATTGATTCTAAGAGCTGGGGATTTTCAATGAGTCACTCTCCCACCATTGGCTTTCTGTTAAGCTGGCTGAACACGAACAATGACCCATGTTCTTCCTGATTCATTGTCCCTCTGATTAAGTGAACGAGGATCACATTTCACCTCCCAAGATATCAGGCTTGGTTCCCTGGTCTGAGTCACCGGGTCATGGAATAAAACCCCAGTGAGTGTGGCGTAGCTGGTACAGCCACTGCCTCACAACCTTGAGGTGTGGTTCCTGCCTGGGTCATCATCCTGGATGGTGGGGAACCCTGATGGTGGATGTCACCTTCCTGACAGATCAGCTCTTATGGTGGTGGGAAGAGCTGCAGCCGTGATGGAACTGGCTGTGTCCAAAACTCTCTGTAGTCCAATGCAAACCAATGTAAAGGCCTAGCATTGGAGTTCCCATACCAGGCCGTCTCACCAGGTTCAGAGTGCCCTGTAGGAAACAGTGGAAGCTAATCTGTATGAAGCATAGATGGCTGATCCCTAATATTACAAACTTCCAGCATTTTGCATTGATGGATTAATAAAGGGCAAACCTGTGCCAGACTCACTGGAGGATGTTGTGGCATTCTGTCGGTGGCCACGGTTTGATGCTTTATCCGAAGGGTTGCAACCCCTTCACCCTCAGCTCGGTGTTGGAGTAGCACAGTGGAGCAGCCAGTAGAGCCATTGCCCCAGAGTGCCAGAGACTGGCTTCGATCTTGCCCTCCAGCGCTGCCTGTCTGCGGTTGGTACGTTCTCCCTACGACCACATGGATTTCTCCTGGCTGCCCGGTTTCTGCCCACATCCCAAAGGTGTGCAGGTTGGTGTATTAACTGGCCACTGTATACACTGCTCCTGGTGTGTGTGTGTGTGAGTGGTGGGATCTGAGGGGGGAGTTAAGGGGAAAGTGGGGAGAATAAAACTGATTTAGTATAAGTGTGTTGGCATAAAGTCATTGGGCTGAAGGGACTATTTCTGTGCTGTTTGGCTCAGTGGCTCGGAGTCACCCACCTGGATTCTGTCCCCTGCCTTCTGGAGTGAGCTTGCACCCAACGCTAACACCTCAGCTCTCAGGGTGCCCATCCCGCCCCACCCAAGCAGACAATAATCAAGTGCCCCACTGAGAGATCCCCTTCAGTCGTCTCCTCTGCTGACACTCACTTCCTGATGTAGTGAGGAACCCTGAGCAGCCCTCCTGGTCCCCCTGCAGTTAGCGATGCAGCGTTCCATAACAGTTAGCACACACCAATGGACAATGAGCTGGAAAGCGCCTCTGTTTTGTTCTGGGAGGCCTAAGGAAGAAGAGATCGAAATATATTGTCTGCATTTAATTACATGCTCAGATGATGACACAGGAAGTATAAGAGACCAAGGTCTGCGGTTTCCCAGGTGCGTTTGGTTTACGCTGCTCCAAATGAGAAATCGGCCTCTGACAGTGTCCTGGTCTCTGGAGAAGGCACAAGGCCTCACAATCCGGAAAGCCCAGCCAGAGTTTAAAGCTGTCAGTGAAACACTCACTCGGAGTCAGCTTGCAAATAAGAGATTTTCTCAGGTCAGCTGGGTGCACCTTCTGATATAGTTTCAAGAGAGGGAGGCTCCAGTGCTGGATCACAAACACTGTTCCTGAAAATCCATTAAGTTGGGACTTTGATCAGTAGGGAAACCAGACCAGTTCTCGATGCCCTCCTCTGCGGACAGCCCACACCACTCGAGCTGGCTTTCAAGTTAGCCAAAGAGATATAACATGGAGGAAGGACCTTTAGTCCATTGAGTCTGGGTCAACTATCAATTATCAATTATCTATTCACACCATCCCTATACTCACTCATTCCACGCCGTAGGACTGCCCTTCACGTTGTATCCCAATCCCTTCAGCTGCTTGGCCAGTTTCTCCAAGTTTTACTGAGGTGTCTGACTATGAATGGACAGCCATTACAATCTGTCTCCATGGATGCTGGCATTCCCACTACATCCAAAATTGTAGAGAAGTCTCCTCAGCCATCACCTGCAGTGAACGCCTGCATCCCTGGTGCAATAAGATGCTCTTGACCTCACAATCTACCTCATTATGACCTTGCACCTTATTGTCTGCCTGCACTGCACTCTCTCTGTAAACTGTAACACTCTATTCTGCATTCTGTTATTGACTTTCCTCCTGTACCACCTCACCGCACTGACGTGAAGAAATGACTGCATGGGTGCCATGCAAAATTAAGCTTTTCTCTGGATCTCAGGACATGGGACAATAATCAACCAATGTATCAATTTACCTACATGTGGTGTAGAGTCCAGGGGTGAAGCAGGGCCTTTGAACCACCGAGGTCACACTGGCATCCAGCACCCATTTATACTTACGGTCTGACTAGAGCACAGAGACCAGGAATTTCCTGGAAGCTGTGATCCAGTGCATGGATTGAGTGTTTAAGACACTCCTGGAGATGATGGGTTGGTGGGACAAGAGACGCTAAAATCATTAGGAGATACAGCACAGAAACTGGCCCTTCTGCCCATTGAGGCCATGCTAACCATCAACCAACCACTTAACACCACAGGTCATTCCAGATTTACATAGCAATGAGCTCCTGTAGTATTATTAAATTCAAAATTCCAGCACAAGTGCATACATTCATCCCTAAAACAGCAGAACTAGCTTCTTTCCTCCCTCCATTGTTAATAATAGTTCTCTCTTATCAGTCTTGTGTGCTTGTGATTCCACGCATTGGAATCCTGCGGAGGTGTGGTGACTGTGATATTTGTGTATTTTCCATCTCAAGGTCAAAATCAATTTATAGATGACTGCAGAAGTAATCCTTGTTCTTTATGCTCGGATGACCTGTAATCCTGCATCGATCCCTTTTGCTACCCTCTCCACATTCCCATCACACCCCTTCAATTCTATCACTCACCAGGGCTGGGTATCCGAGCAACCCACATGTCTTTGGGACATTGGAGGAGACTGGAGCCCCCGGATGAGACTTGTGCAATCGCAGGGAGAACGCACATGGCACCCAGACAGCACGCGGGGTCGGGATCACTGGAGCTCCCTGAAAATGTTCCTGAATTCAATACTTTGAATCAAAGACAGCCTGGTCCGCAGAATGCCCCAATGCTAACCAGTAATGCTTATGGCAGTCCAGATGAACGGCCTTGATCTTGTCCGTTTCCTTTCACAGGTGCTGCCTGGGCTGCTGAGCTCCTCCAGCACTTTGTGCGCTGCTGGCGTCAGTTGTGTTGGTTTTCGTCAGCTCCCATGTAATCACCTTTAGCACCATACACTCTCCTGACTGGTCAGCTAAGAGCTGCTCCTGAACTTTCTCACTTCCTGACCCTCTCACCACAGCCCTATAATGTTTTTTTTTCCTCTCAAATATTTATTCCCTATTGAAACTGTGAGTGGATTTGTCTCCAGTGCCCACTCCTGCCAACTCAGTCCTGATCTGGCCCACCCCTAGTATCACTTTTGTCCATTTCATTTCCTCTGGTACGGCATACGGCATTACTACATAGGAGGATGCCATTCAGCCCATCAAGTCTCTCAGAGAAGTCCTGTACCTCACTCATTTTCTCTGAAATCTATTCTCCCCATATTCTAATCAGCAGCCCAGTTTCTACCTCTCACCAGGACACCCAGAGAAATCAGTAGTGGCCAACCATCCCACCAACCGGCACGTCCTTGGGATATTGAGGGAAGTCGGAACACCATCACAAGAGCAAACCACAAACTCAGAGGTCGGCGGTCAGCCCTGAACATGGCTGACTGGAGCAGTGAGTCAGCAGCCCTACTCTCTGTGCTGACACCAGTGGAGACAGTTTTGATCTACCCTGTCTGATCCCTTCACGGTTTTATGTGGTGCCTGTTCCCCATAATGGCTGCACTCACTGACCCGGTCACGTCGCAGCCCTGGGCAGACACATCACTCATCTGAGGCCTCTCGAACCCAGACCTCACAGGCCGCCTGTCCACATGGAGCCCTGATGACTCAATGTTGCTGCTGGTGGAGAGCCAGGGTTGTAGTGCTGCTCGTGACCCTTCTCCCTACACAGCGGCACGAACTCTCCTTGCAGCTCTGATACCACTGGGTCTGCCCTTCTTTCTATATGACTATACATCAGTGTCCCTGGAGCTTTATACTGGCCTGAGAGTGAGCAGATAGTTCAACACAGCGAGCACATCGGACCGCAGTGCATCCCAGCCAGGAAGCACGGAACAGAAGCACATTAAATTATGAAACGTAGAGATAGGATAGGTAGTCATAGTCTTTCCCCAGTGTGGAATTATCAAGTACCAGAGGCCGTAGGTTGAAGGTGAAGGGGTCAAAGTTCAAATGGAGCTTTTTTGCACAGGTAGGGGCCTGGAATATGCTGCCAGGGGAAATGGTGGAAGCTAATACAATAATAGGAACAGTCAGGGAAAGGGGGCCTCAGCCAAAAGTGTCAGCTGTCTGTTTCCCCTTACAGACGCTGCCTGACCTGTTGAGATCCCCCAGCCTTTTGTGTGTGGCTCCCAGTTCCAGCGTCTGCAGTCCCTTGTCCCTTGGGAATGGAGGGGTACGGACCTTGCGCGGGGAGCTGGGGTTAGACTGGCATCATGGTCATCACGGGAGCGGTGAGCCAGTGACTCTGTGTTGTGCTGGCTGATGTTTGTTCTCAGCGCTGAGCCCAGGCTCTGGTACTGAGCTGAGGTACTGGATATATCCATGGGGCCCTCAGCTCTGTACTGAGCAGGGAAGACAGATGCAGTATGACCCTATCCTTTTGAATAGGGTCACCCAACATTCACTAAAAATAAACGGGTTGGTTTTACGAGCTCTATTTTAATGCTAGATGAATGTTTCTCGTTGAGATAAGTGGAATGTGGTTTTCATTATTTTCAGATTATTTATAAATTTATTTTTGTTGTTATTTCAGCTGTGTCCGTACATCAGAAAGATTCACAATCAGGAAGGAAGGCCTCTGACAGTGTGAGATTGGCGAAGGAGATTCGGGGCGGGGGGGGGGCATGTGGTCTGTGGGTGGGGCTGGAGGCCCTGTTATGAAGGTCTCACTATGGCTTGCCCCCACGCCACCAGCAACAGCAGCAAGGTTAGCGGGGTGGGGGGAGGGGGGAGAGTGGCTGCATGCCCACAGCCCATTTAAAACGCAGATGAAGAGGAATTTCTTTAGCCAGAGGGTGGTGAATGTGTGGGAAAAGGGAAGGAAGAGGGGCACCAGAGGGAGGTGATAGGCAGGTGAGGAGAGAGAGGGGAATGGAGAAAAAAGAGAGAAAGGGGAAGGCATAAGAAATTACCGGAAGTTAAAGAAATCAGTATTCATGCCATCAGGTTGGAGGCTACCCAGAAAGAATATGAGCTGCAGTTCTTCCAAACTGAGCGTGACCTCAGAGGAGGCCACGGACCGAGATGTAGCAGTGGGAATGGGAAGTCGAATTGAAATGGGTGGCCACTGGGAAATGGTGCCTTTTCCGGCGGATGGAGTGAAGGTGCTCAGTGAAGCAGTGCCCCAATTTACCTTGTGTCTAAGCGATGCAGAGGGGGCCGCACTGAGAGCACCGGGGACAGGGGATGAGAGGCTTGCAGGAGGAGTGTTGCTTTACTTGTTTGGGGCCCCGAATGGTAGTGAGGGAGGAGGTGTAGAGGCAGGCGTAGCACTTGTCTAGCTTGCAAGGATAAGTGCCAGGAGGGAGATCAGTGGTGAGGGATGAGAGGACAGAGAATGATTTCTATAGAAAGGGGAGTAGGAAAGATGTGCCTAGTGGGAATTATAGAGAATAGTGTGCTGGATATGAAGGTTCATAGTTGGCAGGTAAGGACAAATGCAACTCTATCCTTGTTATTGCAGTGGGAGGAAAGAGTGAAGGCAGACATACAGGAAATGGAGGAGATGCAGACGAGACAACATCAATGGTGGTTGAGGAGAAACTCCACTCTTTGAAGAAGGAAGGCAACACAGATGTTCTAGAATGGAAAGCCTCATCCTCCAGTGGAGACAGAGGAATTAAAAAGGAGAATAACATTTTTACAAGTGACAGGGTGGTGGGAAGAGTAATAACCAAAATAGCTGTGAGAGCCAGTAGGCTTATAACTGATGTCAGTGGATAGTCTGTCTCCAGACATGGACACAGAGAGATCAAGGAAGTGGAGAGAGGTGTCAGAGATGGACCAAGTAAATCTGAGGGTAGGGTGGAAGTTGGAGGCAAAGTTGATGAAATGAATAAGCTCAGCATGGATGCAGGTAGCAAGCCCCAAAGCAGTTGTCAACGTAATGCAAAAAGAATTGGGGAGCATGGCCATTATAGGCTTGGAACGTGGACTGTTCCACATAGTCTCCAAAAAGGCAGGCATAGCTGCCACCCATGGCTACACCTTTGGTTTCAAGAAAGTGGGAAGAGCCAAAAGAGAAATTGTTGAGGGTGAGAACCAGTTCTGTTCAATGGAGGAGGGTGGTGGTGGTGGTGGAGGGAGGGGGGGGGGGCGGGGAAACTGGTTAGGTCTGTTCTCCAGAAAGAAGCAGAGAGCTTAAAGGCCTTCTTGATGGGGGAATAGAAGTGTATAGTGACTAGACATCCATGGTGAAAATGAGGCAATCAGAGCCAGGAAATCAAAAGTTGTTGAGGAGATCAAGATCACATGAAGTGTCGTGGATGTAGGTGGGAAGGAGTTATGTGGAGTCAGGCAGGGTTAGGCAGAGACAATGGGCCTACTGGGGCAGTCAGATTTGTTAGTCTAGGGTAAGAGGTACAAATGAGTTGTGCAGGGTACAAGAATTATGAGATTGGTGGCAGTGGATGGGAGATCTCCAGTGGCGATGATGCTGATGATGGTGTGGGTGACATTAACCTGATGTTTCTTAGTGGATCTTATCAAGGGGTAATTAAGAGGAGGTATCTGAGGATTGCCGCTTGGCCTCAGTCCGCCAGACTGCATCAGCACCCCCTTTATCAGCAGGATTGATGGTGAGGTTGGATTAGTATGGAGAGGGTTGAGGGCAGTGCATTCAGAGGGCGTGAGGTTTGAACAGGAGAAAGGAGTGCTGAAGTCGATGGGTCATCAGCAGTAAAAGATGAAAAGATTTAGAGTAGGACGTCCAAGAAGAGGAGGGTTGAAGGTGGGAGAAGGGGTCATCGGTGGTCGGTGGAGAATCCTTGCAAAGAGAAGAGCTCAGCATCATGGCGGGCTGGAACTGTCTGAGGTGCAGGCGCAGGGGGAGAAGGGTAAAGCCCTTGCTGAGGCAGAACATTCTGTCTCAGAGAGGGGAAGATTGGGGCATATGGTGAGGACATATACCAAGGCCTGGAGCTGTGGCTGGAGAACACGGAGAAGTGGAGGGATCAGAGGAAGGGGAGGGTTCAATGAAACTGGGGTGAAAGGAAGATGGGATCGCAGAGGAATGAAGGGGGGATGAGGGGTAAAGGGGACCCTGAGTGACCCGGGATTGGTGGGGAGTGGTAATAGAAGAAGAGGAGCTATAGGATCCATTAGAAACACTGGAGACTTATTGTCATTATATTTAAAATGTTTTTGCTATCTTGGAAATTGATGGTATTGTGATTACAATGTGCTTGAGTTGTCTGTGCAAGCACTTCATGTTTGTTCTTTGGGGTGACGGTCACTCAGTGTGTAACCGTACAGAATTCCTGTTTATGTAACAGATAAGGTGAGAGGTGTTGAAGAAAATTCTAGAGGATTCTCCCCAGACCCAACATTCAGAAAATAAACATTGCTCTTTTAATTATTTTCCAAATCAGAATGTTCGGAACTATGTCCTTCGATCATCGTTAACACACAAGGACTCTGTAGCTATAAATGGATTTTATACAAACTCTGATGCTGCATCGGGCAATGGAATTTTTCCACATTTTATCACCAACTGAAATGCACCTGTATCTGCAGTCAGAAAGTCCCAAATGATATTGCAGTAAAAATCACTACAGGTCATCTCATTCACCCTTGTAAAGTCCTCACTAACTTCTTGAGCTGGTTCGAAGACTGGGAAGGCAGCTCCAGCTTAAAGTGAGGCCCAGTCCATTGCAGTCACCTTAAACTTTCAGCCAAAGCCCCAGACTTTTTCTGCCATTACGCTGTGGTAAACAGGTGAGAGGAATTGGCCCTTGGAGCCCAAGCAGATGACTATGGATCCCGTGAACCTTCATGGTAATCATGATCTTCTGATGACCACTCGCAATGATCTTCTCCCAATGACCACTCATGGTCCTCCTTCAGCTGATGGATTAGTGCTCTTGCAGGGTTAAGGCCCCAAGAGTGGCAAGGACACAGGGTGTAATTTGGGTGGGCTGTTCAATGCTATCATGAAGGGAGGTTAATTTGTATTACCATGGTAACGCATCCTGAAGGACACAGTTGCCTGACTTGCCAGGTGAGCAGGAAAACAGGAGAAACTAACCTGAAGCTTGATCAGCCACGTCCTGCAGATGCACCTGCGTGGCACATGAGTGATGGATCTAGAAACATAGAAACATAGAAAACCTACAGCACAATACAGGCCCTTTGGCCCACAAAGTTGTACCGAACATGTCCCTATCTTAGAAATTACTAGGGTTACCCATAGCCCTCTATTTTTCTAAGCTCCATGTGCCTATCAAAAAGACCTACCATTTCCGCCTCCACCACCATTGCCGGAAGCCCATTCCACGCACTCACCATTCTGCATAAAAAAACTTACCCCTGACATCTCCTCTGTACCTACTTCCAAGCACCCTAAACCTGTGTCCTCTTGTGGCAGCGATTTCAGCCCTGGGAAAAAGCCTCTGACTATCCACACGATCAATGCCTCTCATTATCTTGTACACCTCTGTCAGGTCACCTCTCATCCTCCGTCGCTCCAAGGGGAAAAGGCCGAGTTCACTCAATCTGTGGTCCTGTGGTAAGATTCTTGTCTTCATGCTGAGGATACCCTCCTCCGTGCCATGTGGTACGACAATCATGCTACACTGCAGCTCGAAAATGGCCACCCAAAAGGTTCTGTGGACCTTATACACTCCCACCCACAGGCTGTATCCTCATGGCCTGGTATACACCACACTCCCCCACTGCTGGATCAGCCCAGGCTCAGTGAGGATTGAGGGGACACTGCCCCAAGAAGGCAACATCCACCATCCGAGATCCCCACCATCCAGGCCAGGCCATCTTCTCACAGCCACCATCAGGCAGGAGGTACAGAAGTCTGAAGTCCCACACCACCAGGTTCAGGACAGATACCGCCCTGGAAGCATCTGGTGTTTGAACCAACCGGCACAACCTAAACATGACCTCAATATAGCAACACTATGCTTATTTTGAACTAAATTGGACTTAATTTTTTTTGTTACTTTAATCGTGTTCTCTCGTAAAAATTGTGTAAAATTGATGTTTAATTTATATTTTCTTGTGAATACTACTTATACAATGCTATGTACTTGCGTAAGAATACTATGTTCTATGTACTTGCTATCTGTACCTGATATGTACTTGTTACGATGTTACGACGTTGCTGTAAGTAAGATTTTCTTTGTGCCTATGTATACATATACCAGTGCAGAAGACAATAGAGCAGGGTCTCAGCCTGAACCGTCGACTGCTTATTCATTTCCGACTGATATGTAGAGTTCCTCCAGCATTTTTGTGTGTGTTACTGACAATAAACTTGACTTTTTTAAACTCGTGATTCCTTATTTTTCTTTAAATTAGCTCTGTGCCATCGATTGCATCTACCTGAGAGGACAACCGAGGTTTCACTTTAACCTTCCTTCTGAAAGTCTCTGTGAGCTTCATTCTATGATAGTTGAGAATTGGATTATCTACCTCAGGTGACAGAGTGCAGCCAATGAAAAAAGTTTCAGACTTTGAACTGTAATTATTTTTGTAAGCAGGTGATGTCATACCGAAACCATTAAGGTCGATGCACCCACGAGGTAAATATAGACACACCATAGCATCGTGGCAACTGAAGGAAGCTGGCTCTTTACCAACTCACAGACTGAGCATTGACCAGCTCTGCCATTGTAAGGTCGTGGCTTTGATGCACAGGGTGCACTGGCTTCAGTACGTCAGTCTAACTCCTGTCAATGAATCAGTGGGCTGTGGAATTGAGTCTCATTCTCGTGGCTTTAGAATGCAATCCAAGCTGACGATCCAGAGTCCTGCCCACTGAGAAAAACAAATCAAACTGTGGCTACTGGAATGTGAACCAAAAACAGAAATGCTGGAAGAACTTGGGCAGTCAAGCTGCAGCTGGAAACAGGAAAATAAGTCAACATATTGGGTTCGGGAGTTGGTTGCATCAGATATAATTACAAACTTTAGACAGACCCTGTCTTACAGTAATATCAGTCACATCATATCACATAAACACCATTCACAACAATCTGACAGTAACATCATAGTCACATCACATAAACACCATTCACAACAATCTGACATAACATCACAGTCACATCACATAAACACCATTCACAACAATCTGACAGTAACATCATAGTCACATCACATAAACACCATTTACAATCTGATAGTAACATCATAGTCACATCTTATCATATTGACACCATTCACAACAATCTGACAATAACATTACAGTCACATCACATAAACACCATTCACAACAATCTGACATAACATCACAGTCACATCACATAAACACCATTCACAACAATCTGACATAACATCACAGTCACATCATATCAACACCATTCACAACAATCTGACAGTAACTTCAGTCACACCATGTAAACAGCATTCACAACAAAACATAAAATAAATATAAACTATACACAATTTTTTAAAAGAAAGAACATAATGGAAAACAAACAAGGAGTTCATTTTAGTGCAAAGTGATCAAATTTCCATAGTCTGGCTAAACTGTAGTGATTAGGGTTTAGATGGTTGGTTCAAAAATTGGTTCAATGGTTGAAGAGAAGTAGCTGTTTTTGAAGCAGGTGACTGATGAATGAAGGGTAGTAGATGTTATCTGTATTGACTTTCAGAAGGCATCTGACAAAGTCTCTCATGATAGGTTGACTGGGAAGATAAAATTCCTGTGTCCATGGTGTTTGGGTAGATTGAATTCAGAAGTGGTTTTGCCATTGAAAATAAAGGGTAATGGTGGAAAGTTGTTACTCTTGCTGGAGGTCTGTGACTGGTTGTATTCTACAGGGATCTGTGTTGCAACCCCTGCTCTTTGTGACAGTAAACTTAGTAAGTTTACAGTTTGCGTACGGAACATAAATCAGTGAGGTTGCAGACAAGTGAAAAAGGCCATCATATGATACATACAGCAAGATACATGCAGATCGGTTAAAGATATGGACAGAGAAGTGGCAGATGGAGTTTAGTGTGATGTGTTGCAGATTGAGAGGTCGTATGTAAGGGAAAATTATACAGTTAGATTAGATTAGATTATGAGGACACTCAGTCCTCGTTTATTGTTATTTAGAAATGCATGCATGCATTAAGAAATGATACAATGTTCCTCCAGAGTGATATAACAAAAAAAAGGACAAACCAAAGACTAACACTGACAAGACCACATAATTATAACATATAGTTACAGCAGTGCAAAGCAATACCGTAATTTGATAAAGAGCAGACCATGGGCACGGTTAAAAAAAAAGTCTCAAGTCCCGATCGACTCCCGATAGTAGGCGGTAAAAGGGAGAAACTCTCCCTGCCATAAACCTCCATCCGACACTGAGTCCATCCGAAAACTTCGAGCCTCTGACCAACCCCTCCAATACAGCCTCCCGAGCGCCATCCTCTGCCAAGCGCCTTCGACCTCGCCCCGGCCACTGAAACAAGCAAAGCCAAGGATTCAGGGCCTTCTGCTCCGGAGATTCCGGTTACCACATAGTAGCAGCGGCAGCAAAGCGGGCATTTCAGAAGTTTCTCCAGATGTTCCTCCGTGCTCTCACGTCTGTCTCCATCAAATCAGAATTGTGCACGGTACCCTGCTTAACAAATAACAGATATCATTTGGAGTGGCTGTGCGCTCTGCCATCTTCTCCTCCTCCTCCTTAATGTACACATCTGCTATTATGAAATGCTTTGAGAGGTTGGTCATGCCTAGAATTAATACCTGCCTAAGTGAGGAACTGAGCTTCTGCCACAATAATTCTACAGTAGATGCAATCTCACTGGCTCTCCATTCGACCTTGGACTATCTGGACATCAGGAGTACCTATGTCAGGTTGCTGTTTATTGATTACAGCTTGGTGTTCAATACCATTATCTCCTCAGTACTAATCAATGAGCTTCAATACCTGGGCCTCCGTACCTCCCCCTGCAACTAGATCCTTGACTTCATTGTTGGGAGACCACAGTCAGTTCAGATTGGAAATAACAACTTCTCCTCACTGACAATCTTCAATGATGTTTGCTTAACCCATTGCTCCCCTCTCTCTACACCCATGACTGTGAGGCTAGGCACAGCTCAAGCACCATCTATAAATCTGACGAATACCTAGCAGGCAGGTTTAATAGAGCTGTTAGGGAGGGTTTAAATTAATTTGGTAGGGGGATGGGAACTGGATTGATAGGGCTGAGGAAGGGGTAAACAGAAATAAATAAAAGATAGCATGCCACAGAGATGATAGAAAGGACAGGCAAGAGATGAGGCATAATCATAGCCAGTGGGATGAGTTACAGGGCAATAGAAGCATGGTGCAGTTAAAACAGAAAGCAACAAATACTGGACTGAGAGTGTTGTATTTGAATGTACACAGCATAAGGAATAAAATGGATGACCTTGAAATTCAGCTACAGATTGGCAAGTATGACATTGCGGCCGTCTCTGAAACTTGGCTAAAGGATGGCTGCCATTGGGAGGTGAACGTCCAAGGATATATTGTGTATCAGAAGGATAGGTTAGTAGGCAGAGGGGTGGTGTGGCCCTGTCTATAAGAAATAACATTAAATCATTAGAAAGGGATGACATAGGATCAGAAAGTGTAGAGCCTCTACGGGTTGAGTTAGAAATGGCAGGGGTAAAAGGACTATAATGGCAGTTGTATACAGGCCTCCAAACAGCAGCCGGGATGTAGATTACAAATTACAGCAGCAGATAGAAAAGGCATGTCAGAAGGGCAGTGCCATGATAATTGCTGAGGATTTTAACATGAAAGTGGATTGGGAAAAACAGGCCAGTACTGGACCTCAAGAGAGAGAATTTGTAGAATGTCTAAGGGATGGCTTTTTAGAACAGCTTGTTGTTGAGCCCACTCGGGGATCGGCTGTGGTGGATTGGGTGTTGTGCAATGATCTGGAGGTGATAAGAGAGCTTAAGGTTAAGGAACTCTGAGGAAACAGTGATCATAATATGATCCAGTTCACTTTGAAATTTGAGAAGGAGAAACTAAATTCCAATGTGTCAGTTTTTCAGTGGAATAAAGGAAATTACAATGGCATGAGAGGGGAACTGGCCAAGGTTGACTGGAAAGGGACACTAGCAGGAAGGACAGCAGATCAGCAATGGCTGGAGTTTCTGCGGAAAATGAGAGAAGTGCAAGACAGATATATTCCAAATAAGAAGAAATTTTTGAATGGAAGAAGGATACTACCATGGTTGACAAGTGAAGTAGAGAGGGCATACAAGGAAGCCAAAGATAGTGGGAAGATAGAGGATTGGGAAGTTTTTAAAAACTTGCAGAAGGAAACTAAGAAGGTCATTAGGAAGAAAAAGATGAATTATGAGAAAAAGCTGGCAATTAATATCAAAGAAGATACTAAAAGCTTTTTTAAGTATATAAAGGGTAAAAGAGAGTTGGGGGTAGATATAGGACCAATAGAAAACGACGCTGGAGATATTGTAATAAGAGATGCAGAGATGGCAGAGGAACTGAATGCATATTTTGCATCAGTCCTCACAGTGGAAGACGTCTGCAGTATACTGGACATTCAAGAGTGTCAGAGAAGTGAAGTATGTGCAGTGAAAATTACGACTGAGAAGGTGCTCAGGAAACTTAATGGTCTGAAGATGGATAAATCTCCTGGACCTGATCAAATGCACCGTCGTGTTCTGAAGGAAGTAGCTGGATAGATTGTGGAGGCATGAACAATGATCTTTCAAGAATCGATAGATTCTGGCATTGTACCGGATGACTGGAAAATTGCAAATGTTACTCCGCTATTTAAGAAAGGTGGGAGGCAGCAGAAAGGAAACTATAGATCTGTTAGCCTGACATCAGTGGTTGAGAAGTTGTTGGAATTGATTGTTAGGGATAATATTACGAAATACCTGGAGGCATGTGACAAGATAGGCCAAAGCCAGCAAGGTTTCCTGAAAGGAAAATTCGGCCTGACTAACCACTGCAATTTTTTGAGGAAATTACAAGCAGGGTAGACAAAGAAGATGCAGTAGATGTGGTGTACTTGGATTTTCAGAAGGCCTTTGACAAAGTGCCACACATGAGGGTGCTTAGCAAGATAACAGTCCATGGAATTACAGTGGAGTTACTAGCATGGGTGGAGCATTGACTGATCGGCAGAAGATAGAGAGTGGGAATAAAGGGATCCTATTCTGGCTGGCTGCCGGTTACCAGTGAAGTTCCACAGGCATTGGTGTTGGGACCACTGCTTTTTATGATGTATGTCAATGATTTGGACTATGGGATTAATGGATTTGTGGCTAAATTTGCCGATGATACAAAGATAGGTGGAGGAGCAGGTAGTGTTGAGGAAACAGAGAGCCTGTAGAGAAGCTTGGATAGTTTAGGGGAACGGGCAAAGAAGTGGCAAATGAAATACAATGTTTGAAAGTGTATGGCCATGCACTTTGGTGGAAGAAATAAATGGGCAGACTATTATTTAGATGGGAAGAGAATTCAAAATGCAGAGAATGCAAAGGGACTTGGGAGTCCTTGTGCAAGATACCCTAAAGGTTAACCTCCAGGTTGAGTGGTGGTGAAGAAGGCGCATGCAATGTTGGCATTCATTTCTAGAGGTATAGAATATAAGAGCAGAGATGTGATGTTCAGGCTCTATAAGGCACTTGTGAGGCCACACTTGGAGTAATGTGTGCAGTTTTGGGCTCCTCATTTTAGAAAGGATATACTGACACTGGAGAGGGTTCAGAGAAGATTCACGAGAATAATTCCAGGAATGTATGAGGAACGTCTGACAGCTCTTGGGCTGTATTCCCTGAAGTTCAGGAGAATGAAGGGGGATCTCATAGAAACATTCCGAATGTTTAAAGGCCTGAACAGATTAGATATGGCAAAGTTATTTCCCATGGTAGGGGAGACTAGGACAAGAGAGCACGACTTCAGGATTGACGGACATCCATTGAGAACAGAGATGCAGAGAAATTACTTTAGTCAGAGGGTGGTAAATCTGTGGAATTTGTTGCCATGAGCAGCTGTGGAGGCCAAGTCATTGGGTGCATTTAAGCAGAGATAGATAGGTTCTTGATTAGCCAGGGCATCAAAGGGTATGGGGTGAAGGCAGGGAAGTGGAGATGACTGGAAGCATTGGATAACGGATCCGACTCGATGGCCAAATGGCCTACTTCTGCTCCTATATCTTATGGTTTTATGGTCTTATAACTATTATAGGCAAAATCTCAGACGGTGGTGAGTGAAATAGGCTGATTGGCTGATTCAGTGGTGTCACAACAACAACCTTGGAATCAACATGAATAAGACCAAGGAATTGATTTTGGACCTCAGGAAGGGGAAGTTAAGAGAACACACACCAGTCCTCGTTGAGTGGACAGCACTGGAAAGGGTGAGCAGTTTCAAGTTCCTAGGTGTGAATATCTTTGAAGATCTATCCTGGGCCTAACATATTGATGCATTATGAAGAAGTTACTCCAGCAGCTATATTTCATTAGGAGTTTGAGGAGATCTGGTATGTCACCAAAGACTCCGGTGAATTTCTACAGATGTATCATTATCAGCATCCTAACTGGTTGCATCACCGTCTGATATGGAGGCTCCAAAGCACAGGATTAGAGAAAGCTGCAAATATTTGTAAACTCAGCCAGCTTCAAGATGGGTACTAACCTCCCCACCATTGCGGATATGTTCAAAAAGCAGCGGCTGGCTCAGGAAGCCAGCATCCATCATTAGGGACTCAGCACCGAGGGCGTCCCCTCTTCTCATTGCCACCATCAGAGAGGAGGCACGGGAGCCTGAAGGCACACACTCAACATTTTAGGAGCATTGCTTCCCCTCCCCTTCTGAATGAACGAGGAATCCATGAAAATTATCTCACTACTTTGCTTTCTTTTTGAACAACCTTACTGATTCTTCTATACTTTCATTGTCACGTATCGAAATATATATTACTACTGCTGCAAAACAAAAAATGTCACAACACAAGTCAGTGATCATAAACCTGATTCTGATCCTGATTCTAACGGTAGGACTCTTAACAGCACTGATGTACAGGGAGTGTGTGGGTCTAGGTTAGTAGCTCCCTGAACGTGGCAACACAAGTAGCTGGAGACATAAAGAAGGCACCTGGCATGTTGCCCTCATCTCTAGGGGCGTAAAGTATAACAGGACGTCATGGTGCATTTCTATAAAACATTGATTAGGCTGTACTCTCGGTTTCCAATAAGCAAACCAATTTACCAAGGATCCCGTGCACCTTAATCTTCCTGATCAACATACCACGAGAGACTTTGAACCTTACTAAAATTAATGTAGATAACATCAACTACCCTAGTCTCATCAGTCACCTTGGTCACTTCCTGAAAAACTCCAAAGTTTGTCAACTCTGACCCGCCCAACACAAAGCCATGCTGACTGTCCCTATTTAGCCTATGTTTTTCCAAATGTGAGCAAATCCTATCCCTCAGTATTACTGTACTGGAGCCAGTACACTGGGGAATTACACCACTGGAGCCAGTACACTGGGGAATTACACCACTGGAGCCAGTACACTGGGGAATTACACCACTGGAGTCAGTACACTGGGGAATTACACCACTGGAGCCAGTACACTGGATGTTGGGCCTGCAGCAGAGAAGCACTTTAAAGCTCTCCTACAGAGCTTTTCTACCTGGGAGCACAGAGCAAGTTGTGCAGGGGACACTTGATTGGCCCAGTAAAGCTGCCTGTGGCTGCAGAGAATGGGCTGTGGGTAACTTTCTTGTGTCTGGGAGACATCGCAGATCAATGTAAAGGCATATGTGCGGGAGAATGAATGAAGTTGAACTGGCAGCCTCGAGGAAGCGCTGTGAGCAACATCCCCTGTGCTGGTGACTGCAGCGACCCAGCCTTGTACAGCAGCACCCACTGCTGGCAGAGTCTGGTCATAGCATGCAAAGAACATTGGACAGCTGAGTCAGCAGAGTGGGGCAAATGAATTCCCCATTTTCATTCCTCACTGTCCACTCATTGTCTGCAGCCCAGTCTGGAATGTGGGTCCACAGGGAGACCGACCCGAGAACCACAGGTACGTGTAAAACGAGAATAAAACACAGGGATTGCTGGAAACACTCAGCATGCCAGGCAGAATCTGTGGAGAGAGAAAGAAAGGGAATATTTCAGGTCAATGATGCTTGCTCAAAACTGGGAAATGTCAGAAATCAAACAAACTGGAGGAAAAATGAGGAGAGAGGAGATAATCTGCGATCAGTAGAGAAGGAATAACTTAATTGGACGGCAAAGACAAGGTACAATAACAAAAGGTAGGATTATTAGTGTGATACATCTCTGTAGATGCTGCCTGACTTGCTAAGTATTTTTTTCTCAGATTTCCAGCATCTACAGCTGTTTTTTCTTAATTATCAATAACGGAAGCTGTAAGTCAGCAGGGAATACTGAAACTCTGCAAGAGGAGTATAGAGTTAACAAAGCTTAACTTGTAAAAGGCATTGTTTGTCTGAAAGTGCTGAATGTGATGCTCCATTTCGCAACATAAGTGGGTGATTCTGACGCTGGGGCAGCAGAGAGGTACCGCTGGTAGAGCACAGTGCCAAAGACCCGGGTTCAAACCTGACCTCGGGCGCTGTTCATGTGGAGTTTGCACTGTCTCTCTGTGACTGCCCGTGTTTCCCCTGATACCCCGGTTTCCTCCCATATCCCCAAACTGTGGGGGTAGGCAGGTTAAGCTGCAGTAAATTACCCCTCGAGTCCGGTGAGTGGTAAAAACCAGTGGATCGGGACAAACTGCGTTAGAAACTGATTTAAGTAGGATTAGTGTAATTGGGTGGTCAATGGTCAGCATGGATGGTGGGCCGAAGATCTGTTTCCATGTTGTACCTCTCTATGGCTCTAGAATTAAGTCAGGATTTGGACAGAGTGATACAGCTCTAAGATTTGATCATAGTTTTGATGAAAGATAAGCTTGGGCAATGAGAAGGCTTAGAATGGAGTACTGGGGACCCAGACAGAGAGCAGCACAGTGTGTAAGCCACCTTTCTAGGTCAATGAATGAAATGACTCAATAATTTCCCATCTCTGTGCGTTCTCCATAGTTAGGTAAAACCTAGCAAAAAAATGTGAATCCATAATCCATAATCCATGTTCACAATCTCTGGATGATGTAGCCAATGAGAAAGTCCTGTAGAATACAATAAAATTATTATAGTACACTTCTATCTTTTCCCTTATCAAACCTTACAACTGCTATTAACCATCTTTGCCTTTTATAAGGAATATGTTGATTCTGAACTCTTTGTGTCCTACTTTTAAATTACTTCCACTTACCAGCTGTTGTTCCCCTCCAACAGTTTCTCCCAAATTACCTCTCCCAGTTCCTGTCTTACACTATGAAAATCTCCCTTTCCTATCACGAGGACCAACTTTAGCATCTTGCCTGAAGCTTGCTGGACTATGGTCAGTGGGTTCCAAGACAGACACTTTGATCACTTGCCCTTCTTCAATCCCTCAGACAAAGTCATGTAAAGTGGAACTTCCCAGTCGCACTCTACAAAATGCTTTAGAAAACCCTCTTGAATGTGTTTCATCAATTGTTCCTTAGGTAATGTTCTTGCACTAAAGCAATCCCAGGCAATACTGGGGAAGTTGAAATCCCCCCCGAGGCGGATGCTCCAGTTTCCTTCTACGTCCCCAAAATGAGTATATTGGTGGGTTAACTGGTCACTATAACTTTTCCTGAGTGATTGAGTCTTGGGGAGTTGAAGAGAATGTGGGAGGGATAAGAAGTTGGATTAGTGTAGGATTGCTGTAAGTGAGTGGTTGATGGTCAGCACAGATTTGATGGGCCGAAGGACCTGTTTCCAAGCTGCATCTCCCAATGACTATAAAGCTATACCTTTCACACAGGTATGGTTCAAAGTGCCCCGACTGGTTGCCTGGCGGCCTGGTAGGGCAAATCGGGTGTGCAGAGAATAGTGGCCATTACTTTTCACCATCAGTGGTATCCACGCGTGGCAGGGCCTCAGGAAGGCTGTCACGGTGTGCGCTCGTGGACTGGGCCCAGGTGCAGAGCAGCACCAGGCTCTCTCTCAGCAGTTGCTGGAACCACCTCAGGCCACGTTTGGCAGGAAGCACTGACAACGACTCGAACCCAGGAGCGGAGGGAGGCACAGAAACAAGAGGTTAGACATAGGAATACCAACAGAGCCTCGGAGGGACAACTGAGTGACACTGCGAGACGATTCATTCTCTCCGACACAATGACTCCGTTAAGGCACTAAACAAGAGTCCTCTTTAAATAATCATAGAATGCAGCAAACCCGTGCCAGTCACAATTGACTGACCAGATTAATCAGAAAGCAAAGGGCTTCACGGCTCTCACTAAGACAACAATTAGTAAGTGTAGGTACTTGAGAAACCCAGAAGCCCAACAGTCTACAGCAAGCCGTAGGGGCCTGCAGGCTCAAGACAAGGGCAACATCTAACATCAAATCTCACCATCGCCGTCTTTTTGCAGGGGCATCAGAAGTCTGAGCACCCACGCCACTATATTCAATACCAGCTACTTCCTTTCAACCACTTGGTACTACAACCAACCAGCAAAACTATAATCACTTTGTACTGAGATGGACTTTCTTTCTCTTTATCTAATTATGTTTTTTCCAGTAAAAAATGTGTACAATGTATGTTTTCTTGTGAATGCTGTTTATATGATGCTGCTAATTGCACCTGTGCCTACAGATAGCTTGTGCATATGACAATAAACTCAGCTTTGACTTTGACTCAATGCAAATGTCACTCTAAGCAATCCCCCCCCACCCACATGCCAGACACCTCCCACATCTCAACGAAGGCAGATCTAAATGATAATATTTCCCAATGCACTGGTGCAGATCTCGAATGGCTGAGAGAAGAGAATTTGATCCACAGGTTTGGGGGAATGGTGGGAAATGGGAGGAAGTTAGTGGGCATGTGAGACAGAACAGGTTGGTGGGAAGAGTGTGGCAAAATGGGATAAATTTGGGGGCCAGCATAGACTTGACAGGCTGAACTGCCTCCTACATCAGAAAGAAATATAAACTTTGATCAACAAAGCACTCCCATCTTGTTCATGGAAAGAGATCCTTGGACAGTAGAGAGAGGGCTTCAAGCACATTCGCAGTCTCTTTAAAAAGAGTTCTTGGGAATCTTCAGCCGACTGCCTCTGAGCACCTCAAGTCCCCGTGAATAGGTTGCTCAGAGGCTCTGCTCAGATGATGGTAGGGGCGCACAACATCGCCTTCATCAGCAGTAGCTTTCAGTATAGGCAGTGGGTCTTCACATTGCAGTTGTGCAAATCATTATTTCAACCACACGGAGCATTTTGCACAATCCTGGTCTCCGCACTACGGGAAGGATGTGATTACGTTCGAGAGGGTGTGGGAAAGATTTACCAGGATGTTGCAGCACAGGAGGGCTTGGGTTTTAAGGAGAGACTGGGATAGGCTAGGAACAAAGGAGACTGAGTGGAGAGGCTGAGAAAGGTTTATAAAATCATGAGGGGACATAGATAAGGGGGATAGCTGCTATCTTTATTTTAGGACAGGGGAATCTAAAACTAGAAGGCATACATTTAAAATGAGAGGAGAGAGATTTATAAGGGGGCTTTTTACACAGTTTTTTTTACATGGCAGAGGGGGTACAATTGCAACATTTAAAAGACATTTTTACAGATCATAGGTAGGAACGGTTTAGAGTAGGGGTTCCTAACCTGGGGGCCATGGGCCCCTCGGTTAATGGCAGGGGTCCATGGCATAAAAAAGGTTGGGAGCCCCTAGTTTAGAGGGATATGGGCCAAAGGCAGGGAAGTAGGATTAGAGAAGTTTAACTTCTCAGTTGGCTTGGAGGAGTTTGGCCAAAGGACCTGCTTCTGCGTTGCATAACTCTGTGAAATATCGACAGAACCTCCTCCCCACCCCCGTGACAGAGTATGCATCTCCCCACATTCTCCTCGCCAACTGGCTCAGAACCAGCACAGAAACACACCACCCTAGATCCTCAGCAACTGCCTCAGGAGGAGGGGAGAGCGACAGATCAAATGGGTTTAGTTTTTGACGTTCTTCAGCACAAGGCTTTGGTGGACCAGCTGGGGAAGTGAGGCCGTGTGCTGAGTGATCTTTCTGTGTTGTTACGAAGATCAGGTGAATCAGGCAGAGTTGAGCAACCAGCCAGATCCCCTGTAGCCAAGCCGAATAGCAACAACAGGGTGTTAATGCCTCTTGGAGTCGTGCCGTGCAGAATCTGACACAATGTTTAAGACTTGCCTTAGCATCAGTGCAGAAGGAGGTGTGGGGAAAGTATCTGTCACAACAAGCCAACCAACACAAGTGCAGGGCAGCACGAAGGTCACTTCCCGTCTCTTGTTATACATGCTCGCCATTAGTTGAGAATGTCATGGAGTCATTGAGGAATACAACATGGACTCAGGCTTTTTAGCCAGAGCCCGCACCAAGATACACTAACCTCACACTCCCATCAACTCAGCCGCTCACCTACTCCAGAGGGACAACTTAAAGCGACAAACTAACCTACTAATCTTCAAGTCTTTTAAATGTGGGAGAGAACACATATGGTCAGAGGGAGGACGTGCAAACTCCACACAACAGCTCCTGCAATCAGGATTGAACCTGGATCTCTGGAGATGAGAGGCCATGGTTCTGCTAGCTTCACCACCGTGTCACACATAACACCTTCCCCAGAGCCCTGGCTCTGCTAGCTTCACCACCGTGTCACACATAACACCTTCCCCAGAGGCGGTGGTTCTGCTAGCTTCACTACTGTGTCAGTACCCCATAACCCTCAGTTCCTCAATACATCAAATATTTGTCTACCCCATTTTAAATACATCTGATGATCTGGCCCTCACTATCCTCAAGAGCAGAGAATTCCAGACAGTCCCTGTTCTCTGAAATCTGAACACCAACCCCCTTTTTAGTGGCCACATACTCCTGTTCCAAACTTGACAAGTGGAAACCTTTCAACATCTTCTCTGTCAAGAGACCCTTCAGAAGTGAGAAGCTGAGGAGGGCAGATGTCTTGGAGACATACAGGCGGAGCAGGTTATAGCTTGTGGGAAAACGAAAACCACTGACGGATTTGAAGATAGGATGGAGAATTTCACAGTCATGGAGGTTGTTTGTCAGTCTGAAGGCTGCGGGGAAACGATGTTCCCAGGGGTCAGTGCTTTGTTTTGCTACAAATTTATTGTTCAGATGTGGGTGCTCCATGCAAAACTGTTTAACACTGCAAATGTCAAAATGCTTGCAGGTGTGGTAAATGTGAGGTGGGAACAGACTGTAAGAAGACGATGGATCAGCTGGGTGAAGTACAAATCAGCAGCAGGTTGCAGGTTTTGAGGGAGGATGCAAAAAAAGGTTTAACGGCTAAGTGGTTAAGGCGTCGTCTAGTGATTTGAAGGTCGCTAGTTCGAGCCTTGGCTGAGGCAGTGTGTTGTGTCCTTGAGCAAGACACTTAACCACACATTGCTCTGCGACAACACCGATGCCAAGCTGCATGGGTCCTAGTGCCCTTCCCTTGGACAACGTCGGTGGCGTGGAGAGGGGAGACTTGCAGCATGGGCAACTGCTGATCTTCCATACAACCTTGCCCAGGCCTGCGCCCTGGAAACCTTCCAAGGCGCAAATCCATGGTCTCATGAGACTAACGGATGCCTATTATTATATACATAGGGTTAAGAGACTCCTGCTTCAAGGTTCGAATGGAGAAGAAAGTGAGCCTGTTCTCCTTGCTGCGTAGCAGACTAAGGGTAGTTCCAAAGGATCAGGAATGGATTGAATGAGGAAAACAGAGAGAGAGACTGTTTCACAGAATGGGTGGGGCACTGATTTAAAATCAAGGTCAGAAGTTGCTCAGAATGCAGCTATGATAATAGGCAAAGTAACAGTTTAGCACAGACTCGATGGGCTGAATGGTCTGCTTCTGAGCTGTAGTGCTCTATCACGCTATTGTCAGTGTCTGCAAACAGAACTGACTCAAGCCCTCCAAAGAGAATTGGAATATAAACCAAAGAAATAGGAGCAGGAGTTGCCACCTGGCCCTTCCAGCCCATTCTACCATTCCATTCGCTGAGATCTTCTGCCCAACATCACCTTCCTGCACCATTAATTCCCTTCACATCACACTCAGGAATCCATCACTCTGCATTCTGGGTGAACTCAGTGACCGTGGTGGTGGCACAGCACATAGAATTCCAATTATTCATACTCTCCGAGTGATGGAATTTCTCCTCATCCCAGTCCGAAGTGACTACTCCACCATCGCCAATCCTAATCTCCTCAGTAGGGGCAACACCTTCCCTCCACCCAACCTGTCGAGCTCTGTAAGGATGCAGTGATATATCCTCTCATTCTTCAATACTCCGCCCCACCACCCACTGCCTCTGGAACCAATCTTTACTGCATTCCCTCGTGGTAAATACAGGCAGCTCTGCCATAACATGGTAATCACATTCCTAAGAAGGTGCACGTTATAGGAAGCCACGTTGCACCAGAACAGGCTGTAGCTGCCTTCAGAGCACAGATTTAAACAGGTCTCCCCAATCGCAATTGTGCTGTTAGCATTACAGCCTGTGCAATGTAAATAATGTTCCTAATCCATCAATCACTTTATAACAACTTCATGCTATGGAAATCTGTAATTGCAGAACTACCTGCACACCTTTGCTTAGGTAAGGAGATAAAAACTCCAGGAGGTAGTCCTACCAAGGCCCGATACAATCAAAGCCAAACATCTTTACTCTTGTATTCAAATCATCTCATAACAAAGTTCAGGCTGCTGTTTGCTTTTCTACTTGCTTGCTGTGCCCATATATTGGCATTGAGTGACTTGTGTACAAGCACACCCAGAGCTCTTTGAACATCAGCACTACACACCCTACTCATGTGCGATGAGCTCTGAAATGAACAACCTCATGTTCCTCCCATGCTATGTTCTTTCCACCATGTTCCTGCTTGCCCACCCCGTCTCTCTTTGAAACCTCATCAACTCCTTCTCCTTAATCACAATCCCACTTTATTCAGCAACACCAGTAGACCTGGTAATGGGACACTTTACTCCCTTGCCAAATAAGTTAACGGAGTAATTCAGCATAGAAACAGGCCCTCCTCATGCCTGCCAACCATCGTGTCCACTGAGCTACTCCTATTTGCCTGCGATTGGCCCATATCCCTCTGAACCTTTCCTATCCAACTTTCCTGAATTTTGTCATTGTACTTGCCTCAACCACTTCCTCGGGCAGCTCATTCCATGTGCCCACTACCTTTGAGGTAAAGAGGTTGCCCCAAGGGCCCTTTTTAAATCTTTCCCCTCTCACCTGAAACCCATGCTGCCTGGTGTTTACTTTCCTGACCCCAGGTTAACAACTGTGTGCATTCATCCTATCAAAACACCTCTATAAGGTCACCCTTCAATCTCCTGTGCTCCAATTAATAAAGTCCGAGTCTGCACAACCTCTTCCTATAACCCAGGACCTCCAGTCCTGACAGCATGCTTGGAGATCTTCTCTGCACTCCCTTCAGGGTGCTGCGTCCCAACCGTGCTACAGCCCGAAGGCAGATGAGGGTTCGCTGTCCCCGCCGCAGTCATTGGTGACCAGCGCTGCCTATGCAAGGTCGTAGGGCCGGAAACCTGACTGGAGGTCGTCAATCCAAGAGCTACGGGAAAGGACAGCGACTCACTCAGGGACTTTGCAGGGAAGGAGTGAAGAAGGTAGGACCAGTTTTCCTTTGGAGGGAGGACTCACTACTTAAGCAGTGCCATATACCTTTGAGCAGAGAGATACGTGTCTGACCTGCACCCGTTTACTCTGAGCCCTGTACTCTGGACTGTGCTGTACAATACAAGGAAGAAGTGTATTTAAAGAGTGACTTCACATGACTGCATTGCCACACATTGCCTAAGGCTTTTGAAATACACCCACTGTTGCAAAATATTGAAGCATGTGATACCTGCCCAGTGTAAACTAGAAATGAGCTGTGGAGACGTCAACTTACATAACAAGATATTCAGTCCACTGAGCCTGTGCTAACTATCACACAGATATTTACACTAATCCCATTCTCGTTCTCCCAAAATAAATTCTCCAAGTGATAACTTCACAATAGCAATGGTAATGGAAGAACACAAACAAAATGCTGGAGGAACTCAATAAGCCCGAAACATCAACTGTGTACTCTTTTCCATAGATGCTGCCTGGCCTGCTGAGTTCCTCCAGCATCGTGTGTGTGTGTGTTGCTTGGATTTCCAGCATGGGCAGACTTTCTCTTGTTTGTGAAGGTTCTGGAGGATGTCGATCTGCCCATCAAGTCAATGCTGGCTCTTTCAAGCATTCAGGAGGACGGCAGAGCCTCTCCACGTATTTCAGTGAGGAGTTGGAGCAGAGACAGTTCTGGATGAGCAGCTGATGGGCTGATTCCTTGGCAGCTTCTTGTTCATTTGCCTCTGCACCTTTAAAGCTGTGAGCTCATTCGCTTGTAGATGGGCAGGAGATGACAGCAGCCATTCGTTTTGTTTTGGAGGAAGCCAGTCAAGGCCTCAGGTGAGGGCTTTGCTGAGGAATCTGGGGTCCTTCCTACCACTGCAAGGAGCATGGCGAGAAGTTGTCCTCACTTACCTCAGGAAAGGATTATTAAACACAAGTCTGCATAAAATCCGTGAAAACAAGGTATTACAAATAAAGCTCCAACACAGGCCACAATATTGTGCTGGACTAATGACGGCTAATTAATTGGTAAATTGCTCTATTATTGTCATGTGTATTGAGGTATAGTAAATCATCAACACAAGGAAGCCTGCAGAGGCTGGAAATCCAGAGCAACACGCACACAATGCTGGAGCATCTCAGCAGGCCAGGCAGCATCGATGGAAATGAATAAACAGTCAACGTTTCAGGCAGAGACCCTTCTTCAGGACTGGAAAAGGAAGGGGGAAGATGCCAGAATAAAAAGGTGTGGGGAAAGGGGAAGGAGGATAACTAGAAGGTGATAGGTGAAGCCAGGTGGGTGGGAAAGGTAAAGGGCTGGCGAGGAAGGAATCATAGGAGAGGAGAGAGGACCATTGGAAAAAGGAGAGGAGCTGAGGACCCAGGAGGAGGTGATAGGCAGGTGAGGTAAGAGGCCAGAGATGGGAATAGAAGACGGGAGGAGGAGGGAATTTTTTTACTGGAAGGAGAAATCGATATTCATGCTATCAGGTTAGAACATGGAGCATAGAAAACCTACAGCACAATACAGGCCTTTCGGCCCACAAAGCTGTGCCAAACATGTCCCTACCTTAGAAATTACCTAGAGTTACCCATAGCCCTCTATTTCTCTAAGCTCCATGTACTCATCCAGGAGTCTCATAAAAGACCCTATTGTATCTGCCTCCACCATTGTCGCCGGCAGCCCATTCCACGCACTCACAACTCTCTGCGTAAAAATTTTACCCCGACATCTCCTCTGTACCTACTTCCAAGCACCTTAAAACTGTGCCCTCTCGTGTTAGCCATTTCAGCCCTGGGGAAAAGCCTCTCAACCTTTTCACTCAACCTTTTCTCATAAGGCACACTCCCCAATCCAGGCAACATCGCAGTAAATCTCCTCTGTACCCTTTCTATGATTTTTATATCTTCTGTCTGATGGGAGGGTGCGGGGGAGAAATACAGAATGCCTATGGTGAGTGAGGTCTTTGACTACGTTGACTCCAGGCAACGAGAAGTGTAGACAGAATCCATGGAGGGGAGGCTGGCTTCCTTGATGGGCTGAGCTGCGTCCATGGCTCTCAGCAGTTTCTTGCAGGCATGGGCAGGGCAGTTACCGTATCAAGCCACGATGAATCCTGATAGAGCTTTCTACGATGCATTGATAAAAATTGTCAGGAGTCCAAAGGGATGTGCCAAATTTCTTTAGCTTTCTGAACGAGTGAGGTGCTGCTGACATCAATATGGTTGGACCAGGTAATATTCTCTTTTGAGGACCTGAACCTTTCAGTCCTCTCAGACCCTGATGGGCAGGAGTGTGTACACCAGGGGTGTCAAACTCATTTTAGGTCATGGGCCGGACTGGGCAAAATATGACTTTATGCAGGCCGGGTCAGTTGTGCACACGTGTGTACTTCCACAGCTTCCGTTGCCTTCATTTTTTCAACCTGCTCGCATGTGTCTCAGTCTCTGCTATAACTACAAAGTGTTTCACTTTACGAATTTTGTTGCTTATGAAGAAGATTGCCTAGCAAGCATATTTTTATGATTGGTATTAACTTACAGTCGTAGGCTACAAGAAAGTTGTGATGAGAGAGAGAAAAAATGATGCTATTTTGGCTAAGATTGTTTTGGGAGCCACACCCTTTCCATTAATAAACCATTTGAAATCGAACATTAGCAGGCACAAATGTAGACCTAACGAAACAAATTGTAAATTTAGGCTATACAACTACACCTAATTTTTATTAGCCTCCCTGCTTCCAGCAATCAAACTCAGACAATGAACACAGTTAGCCTCTAATTGTTATTGAAGTGATCACATTTACAATAATAGAATAGTCAGAAAATGAATGAATCACAATATTATGACACTTAATATTTCATAATGCATTTTGCTTACACGTCGCAGTGCATCGAACAGTGTCACTCATTTTTCACTTGCTGTTTCCAGACACCTGACATCTCTTGGCTTTAACCAGCCTGTCAACATCAGGGACCAGTTTCTGGGCAGTTGTGATTTTCATAATGTCACTTAGATGTCTGTGTGTCAGCTGCGAGTGCAGTTTGGATTTGTTAATGTTCATTATGGAGAATGCCTGCTCACAGAGATATGTTGTCCCGAACATGCAAAGGATCTTTGAGGCAAAGTCTGTCATCTTGGTGTACGTCGGTCCCAGGTATTGATAGGATGAGTCCAGACCCACAGTCTCAAATTTATATTTCAAAGCCGAGTTACACTGAATTTCAATTAGTTCCATTTGGAGTTCCTCCAGCACATCTGATGCTGCATTGACGGCAAATGGCGAGCAAAATAGTGAGAATTCCTTCTCGAGCTGAGTGAAGACTTGGAAATGATTCTGAAACTCACTTTTCAGCTGTGATATTATTGTCCACGTTGTCATTATTCCCATGAGCGACACGCACAGACTGCAAAGAGGGGAAATGAGCTGGGCTGCTCCGGGATAGTTGCATCTCCCACAGGCCTAATTGAATTTGAAAGGCACGAATGCTGTCCTAGTATTCCGTAACAAGTTTGTTGCGGCCTTGCATGTTAACATTAAGCACACTTCAGTACTCTGTTATATCCACCAAAAACGCAAGATTATGAAGCCAGTCTGGGTCATCCAACTCTGCCACTGACTTCCCTTTCTCGTTCATGAATAGTCCAATTTCCGCACATAATTGAAAAGAACGTTTGAGCACAACCCCTCTGCTCAACCAGCGGACTTCAGTGTGGTAGAGTAGGCCGTGTCCAATATTACTTTCGGACAAAAGAGTGTCAAATTACCGATGGTTGAGTCCCTTGGCTCTAATAAAATTAACCGTTTTGATTACTAGGTCCATGACATTGTGCATTTTCAGGCTCCTGCTACATAACGCCTCTTGGTGTATAATATTCCAGAATTCCTGCTCTAGATTCTCTGTCTGAACTTTCTCTCTGAGTTTCACAACAACACCTGCCTTTTCCCCGACCATGGACGGCACGCCATCTGTTGCCACGCTGACAGCGTGACTCCAGTCAACCCCCAGTCTGTCCAAGGCCTCGACGAGGCTGGAGAAAACGTCATTCGCTGTTCTGCTGTTTGTCATGGGCACCATCTCCACAAACTCCTCGGTGACGGTCAAAGATGCATCAACACCACGAATAAATATTCCCAATTGAGCTACATCAGTCACGTCGGTGCTCTCATCAATTGCAATAGAAAAGGCAATAAATGACTTCACTTTGTCTTTTAGTTGACCATTCAAATCTCCTGCAAGTTCCCTGATTCTCTCTGCCACAGTATTTCTTGACAAGCTGATATTACCAAAAGCCTACCTCTTCTCAGGGCACACCAGCTCAGCCACCATCAGCATGCATGCTTTGATGAATTCCCCCTCTGAGTATGGCTTCGAGGCAGCAGCTATTTTGTTGGCAATAATATAGCCGGCCTTGACAGCTCCATCGTGAGTCTCTCGACTTCTGGTGAACACTGATTGCTGTTTTTTCAGAGCTGCTTCCAGCTCATTTACCCTTTGCGTTCTGAGTCATCCTGCGTACATGCGACGTCTCATATTGTCGTTTGATATGGTACTCTTTTGCCACAGCCACTTGTTGCGAGCATATCAGACACACAGGTTTGCCGTTGACCTCACAGAAGAAAAAATGATCTTTCCAATTATCATTGAATATCCGACCTTCGATGCCAACTTTTCTTTTCTTGGAAAGCATTTTGAACCACAGCAGCAAACAGTCTGGTGTTACTTACCTGAGTACTCTGTGTGTTTATACTGTGTCTGACGACGTAAGTGGGGCCCTAGTGGTCTTCAGTGCAGGGTGGTAGGTGCTTGTGCACAGCGGGTGGTTAACTGCCGCCTATTGTTTTCTAAGTACACACAGCAAGCTGCTGGCGCAGCAGGCGACACAGACAGCGGCTGCCGTACAGATACATAATAAATGGTCTGAATATACTTTTTTTTCCCCAAATCATCCCGAGGGCCAGATTGGACCCCCTTGTGGGCCAGATGTGGCCCGCAGGCCGATTGTTTGACACCCCGGGTGTACACTGATGGGCAGGAGCGTGTACACTGTCCCTCCCTGAAGTTAGTGACCAGATACTTTATGTTGCTGACATTGAGGGAAAGGTTGTTATCGTGACACCATGGCACTGGGTTCCCTGTCTCGTTCCTCTTACACCAATCATTTCTGCCTCCACGTGGTCCACCTGCCTCCATTCTCCACATGCTCATGTGCCTATCTAATGCCTCTATTGTACAGCATTTGTCTCCACTGTCACACCTCGCAGCAGATTCCAGATTCTCACCATTCTCTGCGTCAACCCTTACCTCACACACCTCCTCTCACCTTAAATGCGTGAACTCTAACAAAGAGATAGAGAGATACCTGCGTGAGGAAGCTTATGTTATTTTTCACTAAGATAGCAAAAGAGTAAGAAATATTACCCTTTGTGGTGAGTTGCTGGTTTGTACTATCAGGAAACTCTCAACCCATTCTTGCTTCCATAGAGCGTAGAAGAAAGCCAGGGCCCATTGAGTGTAGGCTGGCTCTCAGAGAATTCCCAGAGTGAAATCCCACTAATTTTCCCTGGCACCTTTCTCTCCACAGTCCCAACACTGGGGATACACTGTGGATAATTTACAGCTGCAAGTTAATCCAGCAGTTTGCATGTGTTTGCAATGTAGAAGGAGCTCAGAGCACCCACGCCATCACGGGCAAACTCCACAGAGGCGATGCCCAAGATGAAGATCAAACCCAGGTCTCTGGAGCTGTGAGGTGGTGGCTCTTCCCATTGCATGGTTCTTCCCTCAAATGGCTGATCAGCTCTGTCTAAATACAGCAGCGCCACAAGAGAGGAATGCTGGGCCTTCTTTGTTTTCTCAGGGGACTTGTTACTGTATATTGTGGCCTACTGCTCCCATCATCCCACCCTTGGGCACCATCCCCATGGCCTGATGGGAAACGTGCAGGCTCTGGATTCCTGCTCACATTAATAAATGAATTAGTTCAGTGGGAGAATGAATAAAAACAATATCATTTTACAGACCCTCAGGTTGTTCACAGGATTTATCTTCAGAGCCTGGAAGCTTCAGCTAAATTTGGGAGGATAGCCATGCTTATTTCTGACCTTTGAATCTTCCAGGCAGGGGATGGGAATCAGGGCACCAGGTCGGGAAGTGGAGGGATGGAGTGAAAGGGCCGTAAAAACAGACAGGAGCAGAGTAATAGACACGATGGGATAGACAGATTAAAGTGTTTTAGTGCTAGGAGTGTTATGGTAAATGTGATGAATTTAGAACATGGGTCAGTACATGGAACTGTATAATGTAATGACTTAATTGAGAGAGAGAGAGAGACAGGATTGGGTGCTTAATGTTCCAGGGTTTTGATGTTTTAGAAAACATTTTTTTTTTGTGTGCACCATACTCTGCCAGAGCCTCAGCGACCACTTTTTCAAGTGGTTGTCTTGGAGGAAAGATTCTGTGAGCGGTCCCCCACGTCCTTCTCACAGCACAGTCTTTTTTTACGAGGCCGAGTTGCAAGCTCGACACTCAACCCGGCACGGATGGAAAGCGTGCTCGGGAGCGGCCTGACTGGATTCGAATTCGGGAACCTTCGCTCTGGAGTCCGGCGCTGATCTCGCTGCGCCACCAACCAGCCTTAGAAAAGATAGAGGGAGGTAAAAGGTGGGATGGGGTGGGATGGGGAAGTTGACCTACTAATCAGAGCCAGTACCACAGCTGCTCTGAGAGGGGACATAATGGAGGCTCAGTCACTGAGTCTGTATGGATGGAACTCAAAAATAGGAAGGATGCAATCACTCTGATGGGATTGTACTGCAGAGCACACCCCTCAGTAGCCACTGGGGCATTGAGGAACAGATATGCAGGCAGATTAAGGAAAGGTGTAACAACAATAGGGTTGTTGTCACAGGGGACTTCAACTTCCCTGATATAAACTGGGGCCTTCTGAGTGCAAGGGGTTTAGATGGGGCAGTATCTGGGTTTCTTAAATCAACATGTAGATAGTCCAACATCACTGAACTGTTCCCACAACCTATGGACTCACTTTCAATGACTCTCCATCTCATATTTTCGATATTTATTGTTTGTTTATTTATTTATTATTTTTTTTCTTTGCAGAGTTTGTTGTCTTTTGCATGTTAGTTGTTGGGTGTGGTCTTTCATTGAATCTACTGTGCTTCTTGAATTTACTGTGAATGCCTGCAGGAAAATGAATCTCAGGGTTTGTATATGGTGACATGTATGCACTTTGATAATAAATTTACTTTGAACTTTGAACAGTGGTTCAGCTCATCACTGTGGGCTGAAGGGGCTGTTCTGTGCTGTAAAGTGCTCTATGAACAATGGGGGAAAGTTCGGCTTCACCCAAAACCCGCTTCAAGGTTGAATGGTCAGCCAACGCTTGTAGCCTTCGATTCAACCCTCATGCTGATGGGGTTATTAGATGGTGGCAATATGCCACTAAAAGGATTTCCAGTGCATTGTCAGATTCTAGTGCATGACTCGGATGTCTGGTAGTTTAAATCCTGGGGAGTACTGGAGCATGAAAAGATTACTGCCCACATGTGGCTAACAGGGCTCAGGGTCGGAAGAAATCTAAGTTTTTAAAGGTTGCCTTCTGGTTAATGACCCCTTTAAGGCCTGCTGGTCGGAGTGCGAAAGCTACTAGTTGTCCAGATCTGAGTGTTGTGATCTTGCTCCAGCCACATATATGATGTTGTGATTGGAACTACAGCATATACATGGTAGAACGGTCTCCAAATGATTCTAGGGTGGAATGTCATCGATGAAGCAGCTGGAGATGGTTGGATATAAGACACAATCCTCAGGAACTCCTGGGTATGCCTCAGCAACTTTGTTCATGCACAGTGAGTCCCCCAACCACTCCTGCATTTTCCCACCGACCTCAGTTTTATCAGGACCCTTTGATCCCACATGAGGGTCAAACCTGGATGTCAAGAACAGGCGCTCTCGAGTCCCCTCTGGAAATTCAGCTCTTTGGTTCATATCTTGTGAAGCCTGGACTTGTGAAGGCAGTGAGGCCTGAAGCTGAATAGTTCTGGTGCATCTGGAACCGGGCATCGGTGAGCAGGTCACTGGGGAGGAAGTGCCGCTTGACAGTACTGTGGATAGCACCATCCATTTCCCTGATGACGCTGAGGCAAAGACTAGATCACCTGGACCCACACCCTTACATGAACTGCCCAACTGCACGCGGCAGGCCGTCAGGGCTGTGATCTGATCCATTTAGCTGTGGGATCACTTGGTCTGCCTGTAGGTTGCAGTTCCCTCAGTCCAGCCTCAGCCTTACTTCCATGGTATTTATACACTTGGTATGGATGCCTTGGGCAACAACGAGCAGACTGAACTTGAAATGCAGGAAGTCGTGTGCTGCAACCCCTCACTTTCAGATGCACCTGGTGTCCCCCAGCGTGGGCCACGGTGAACCTGCTGAATCCAACCGGGAGCCACCCCACTGGGGAGCAGGATGGCAAAGTGGACCAAGACAAGGGAGAAACAACTCACAGTTAGTGTGGGGCCATTGAGGAGCGGAGGGGGAACGCAGAAGCATTTCATCACTTAACCCCTCTCAGAACGAATCGATGGGGTTAGGGTGCAGTTCAGCCATGAGCTAATCAATGGGGGGGGGGGGATGCATTAAAGAGCCCACCCTCTCTTGCTTTCAAAGGCTAATTAACTCACTCTCCCCGGTTTCATATCTCTCAATGGAAGAGACGCTTGTTAAGATTTTCCCATGTCTAAGATTTTCATGAATTGTTTGAGCCCAGAGTTTAAGTCTCTTTTATTCAGAGATGGGACAATAGGAAGCATTCTACTTTTAGATAAAAGCGCTTGCTGTTGATGTAAAGTTCAGCCGTGTAGCTTATGGGCAGAGTTGGTTCTTGTGCTGTTCTTTGATGTTCTGGCCAGAAAGAGTGCTTATTGTAGTGAGTTTCAAGCATGCCTCTCAATCACCCGGCAAACACAAAGCTAAATCCTGTTTAACTTTCACTAATAAGGCGCTGGGGGAAACTATGAGGCACTTGTCTCTGAAGGGACCTCATTAACCCAGACCTTTCAACCCATTCTCATTCCTCAACAATCACCCCCCTTTCTTCAAGGCACAGACATTTATTTCATGCTGATTTCACTGGCCTATTTTGAATGATAAATGGGAAGATTCAACTGTGATCTGCAGACCTCTGGAAATCTGAAATCCAGGCTGAAAATACAAGGCAGCCCTGAGTTACCGATGGTGCACGTTGGATGCTATGTGTCTACCGGGTGTCCGAATCCCCCTCTGGCCTTGACCCTGTCCTTCATGGCAACCAACCCCAGCTGCTCAGCTCTTCTTGATATCTTCGGTCATCCAAATCTCTTCTCTTGAAAGATCCTGGAGCGCTTCAGTGCACCTCTGCTGGTAACTACATCTTCATTTAAACCAGGGGCCTCCAACCTTTTTTATGTCATGGACCCACATAACCATTAACAGAGGGGTCTGTGGACCGCAGGTTGGGAACCCCTGATGTTAAACCATGGAATTTCATCCTTCCCTCCCCACCTCTCCTGATTTCACCATTCTGGTCCGCTCCCCTTGGTGTCAGATCATCCCTGGTAATTGGCCCGAGAACTCTCATGGGGTGGTTTACGGGAGTAAAGATGGTCTATGCATTCAGTTGGTTGTTATGGTAACCATTAACAGCAGAATCAAAATCTTGTCCTTCCATATATTCATAGTTTTTTCAGACTTATACGGTACCGTGCAAAAGTTTTAGGCATATATATATATATATATAGCTAGGGTGTCTAAGACTGTTGCACAGTATTGTGTTTGTCAACGTGGAGAGGAGACTGAGTTTGTAAATCCGGTGGGAGCAAAGGATGTTGGAATGGCGAGGGTGCCATATATATGTACCTAAGACTTTTGCACAGTTCTGTACATTTGTGGTGCCAACAAGATAATATATTCTATGTACAGTACAAAGCACCATTACCGCTCATGGTATCCTTGAATAATCCGGTGTTTGAGACCCAGTCCCTCAGTGTCCAATGGCAGCAGGACCCGAAACTGAGGTCCTTCTCCACAGAGATTTTGCCGTGGCTACACGAAGGAGCACTGTTACAAGAAAGCAGCATCCATCATCAGGGACCCCCATCACACAGGACAAGCTCTCTTCTCGCTGCTGCCATCAGGAGAAGGTACTGCAGCCTCAGCACTCACACCAGCAGGTTCAGGAACAGCTGCTACTACCCCTGAACCATCAGGATCTTGAACCAAAGGCATAACTTCACTTGCCCCATCACTGAATTGTTCCCACAACCTCTGTTCTAACTTTCAGGGATTCTACACCTCACGTTCTCAATATTTATTGCTTATTTATTATTATTATTATTATTAATATTATTATTACTACAACCCTCAGGTCCTCAGGTTCGGTCAGCCCATGGTCATCTTGGGGAAAACAGCCTCTGGCCCCGTCAAACTGAGAAATCACGTTTGTGTGGATGCTGTCTGATGTGTTGCCCAGTTAGAAACCCACAATGCAAAATATCAAACAGTACACAATATGCGATTAAACGACTGAGGTTTATCATTCTTAACTTGACTATATGGTTAGTAAAGAAACCAAAAAAAAGGGCCCATTCTCATGAAACAGCCTATTGCGTGACGTTAGAGCTGACTGCTTGTTCATTTGTTCCCATCGACCTCCGAGCGTAGCCGGTCCCCAGACCCTCGCCCCTCAGTCCACTCCGTCCGGTGGTCCTCTCTCTCCATCGCTCCCCGACGATAAAAACGCAAAATCCCGGCTCACAACATCCCCTCATTGGCTAACATGCCCCATTATCTCTCGTCATAATCCAAACACTGCTGCTACAGAGAAACCATTACCTTAGCAGTGGAACATTACATAGAAGTCATTACATTAGCCTTAGCAGTGAAACCTTACAGCGTGTTACATTATTATTATTAAGTCTGGTTTTTATTTCTTTTTGTCCTTGCACAGTTTGTTGTCTTTTGCACATTTGTTGTTTGTCCATGTTGTTATGTACGGTTTTTCATTGATTCTATGTATTTACTGTGAATGCCCATAAGAAAGTGAATCTCAGGGTTGTATTTGGTGACATACCACATATGTACTTTGACAATAAATTTATTTTGAACATTTGGACTTTGAAGTTTCAGTACCTCACTCAACATGCACTCCTGCAGGTTTGGATGTACCAGCCGGCAGAATTCCCTCACATAGTGAGGCCAACAAGTTTTGGGCAGACCAAAGATTGTCTTTCAGCAAGTTGAAGACTTTCCAGCAGCATCTCAGAGTGAATCCCTGAGATGAGACTAGAGCCCTCTGTTACACTGCACTCAGATCAAACCTCGCATCTTTTTCCAGAACTTTTTGGTAAAACAACAGTCCACACCAAAACGGGCAATTGTTTCATCCTCATCACAGCTGTCCTGAGGACAGCGTATTTCAGGAATGAGACAAACAAGATCTTGTACTTGTTCTCGTATTCTGGTGATGAGGCATCCTGCTAGATGGTTTAGACCAGCGGTCCCCAACCACCAGACCGCAAAACATGAACTACCGCAGCGGTCCCCAACCACCGGGCCGCAAGACGTGCACTACTGGGCCGCGAGGAAACGATATGACTTGGCGATATGAGTCAGCTGCACCTTTCCTCATTCCCCATCAAGCCCACTGTTGCGCCATTACGCATGCGAGGTCATTACCCGCGCGTCATCCATGTCAGTGCGGGAAGGTGTCAAGGTCCGGTCCATGAAGTCCGTATTCCAGTTCACGGTCCAATCCATTGACCCTTGTTCCAGGTTTTCCTGTCTACCCTGTTTCTGGCTTGTTGAGCTCTAATTGAGCCAGCTGATGCTTGTTGGGGCTGGCTGCATAGATACCTCCAGAGACCAGGGCATGGCTGCTGGATTGTTCTTGTCCCTACCCCTTGTATCCCTTCCTCTGCCTTCTGTTTCCTCACCTGAAGCCCTGCCTTCTCTTGCCAGTAACTCTCGCCTCGCCTGAAGTTCTCGTCTCACCTTGCTTAGCCAGAAGCCTCGCCTTATCTTGCTGGTAACTCTCGCCTCATCTTGCCTGCAGGCTTGTCCTGGAGCCACCCTGTACCGAGCTCCCTTCCTGTCCCTTGCCTCTGCCCAGGTAAGCCAGGCCATCTTGCCGTTACCTGGGGTTGGTTCTGTCCCTTCCTGTCCCTTGCCTCTGTTGGGTGGTGATCTGCGCCCTGCCCAGGAAGAGCCTGCCAAGCCTCGCCTCAAGTCTCCTGCCTCCAGCCTCGCCTCAAGTCTCCTGCCTCCAGCCTCGCCTCGCCTCACCTCAAGTCTCCTGCCTCCAGCCTCGCCTCGCCTCACCTCAAGTCTCCTGCCTCCAGCCTCGCCTCGCCTCACCTCAAGTCTCCTGCCTCCAGCCTCGCCTCGCCTCACCTCACCTCGTCTCCTGCCTTTAGCCTCCAGCCTCGCCTCGCTTCAAGTCTCCTGCCTCCAGCCTCAAGTCTCCTGCCTCCAGCCTCAAGTCTCCAGCCTCCAGCCTCACCTCGCCTCTAGTCTCTTGCGTCCAGTCTCCAGCCTCGCCTCACCTCTAGTCTCAAGTCTCCAACCTCCTGCCAAGCCTCGCCTCGTCTCTTGCCTAGCCTCAAGCCTGAAGACTCTAGCCTCATCCTTGCCTGGTTCTGGGGTCCGAGCCAGAGGCAAGACCCAGGTACTGGGTCCTTGTCCGGTCTCGGGCTCGGAGTCCAAGCCCGGGCTCCTAGCTCTCTTGTCCAGTCCTGTTCCAGGTTCCTGGTTTTCGTGTCCATGTTCTTGCCAACACCCTGTATCCTAGTCCTGTCCCTAGTACTTCAGTGTCTGTGTCTTGCACTTGGGTCCGTTCCCAGCCACCACCCCTATGACAGAAGGAGATCAACTCCTCAAGCTTGTAAATGACGGCGGGCTGAAAAGGCTGTTTGACATAACATCTCTGCCGGCATTTTGGATCAAAGTCAAGGCTAAATGTCCTGAGATAGCCATGAAAGCACTGAAAACATTACTTCCATTTCCTACATATCTGTGCAATGAATGCAACAAGAACTAAACTGTGGAATAGACTGGAAATAAGGAACGCCCTTCCAGTGTCGCTGTCTCCCATCACCCCTCGATAGGACCGTCTTGTTGCAGGGAAACAAGGCCAGGACTCCCACTGATTCAGCGATATTGGTGTGTTGCAATGATTTTATATGTTCATATGGGGAAAATATGTGCTGTGTGTTTAATATCCAAACGTTACTCAAAATGTTATGATGCTATTGACTTACTTATATAACCATATAACAATTACAGCATGGAAACAGGCCATCTCGGCCCTTCTAGTCCGTGCCGAACGCTACTCTCACCTAGTCCCACCAACCTGCAGTCAGCCCATAACCCTCCATTCCTTTCCTGTCCATATGCCTATCCAATTTTTCTTTAAATGATAATTTGGAACCTGCCTTTACCACTTCTACTGGAAGTTCGTTCAACACTTACTTCAAGCTCCCCTGTCCTCCCCTGATAATTGACTTATCACTATATTCATGCGTGCAAAATATGCGCTGTGTTTAATATTAAATTCGTTAGATAAACCCTTTTAGAAATAAAATTGAGTGTATTAGCCACTTATCACCTATATTCCGGTCGTGATTAACACCTCCACCCCCCCCCCCCGCCCCCCAAACAGAATAGCCAAAAATAATTTGCAGGGAAAAAATTGGCAGGTACACGCATGCGCACTGGTGCCCGCGCAAGGCTTCATGGTCATTGTAGTCTTTTCTGGGGTAAACACAATGTATTTGACTGCTACTCTTGTCCGTTGGCAACCATACCCCCCCGTCGGCCAGTCCGCAAGAATATTGTCAGTATTAAACCGGTCCGCAGTGCAAAAAAGGTTGGGGACCTCTGGTTTAGACAGTCTGCCCGAGGAACGGTATCTGTCATGTGTTTCTCACAGTACCTGCTGGATGTTCCAGGCTGACCACTGCCTGATAGACTTAAGGTCAAAGGTGCATTCTGGAAGGGAGTGTTCTGTAGAGGACTGGTAGTGTCATGGTCTGGTCCATGAAGTCCGCATTCCGGTTCACTGTCCAGTCCATCGACCCTTGTTCCAGGTTTTCCTGTCTACCCTGTTTCTGTTCCTCTTGAGCACTAATTGAGGCAGCTGATTTTCATTGGGGCTGGCTGCATAAATACCTCCAGAGAGCAGGGCGTGGCTGCTGGATTGTTCTTGTCCTTACACCTTGTATCCCTTCCCCTGCCTTCTGTTTCCTCGCCTGAAGCCTTGCCTTGTCTTGCTGGTAACTCTTGCCTCATCTCGCCTGAAGTCTTGTCTTGGAGCCACCCTGTACTTAGCTCCCTTCCTAACCCTTGCCTCCGCCGAGTAAGTCAGGCTGTCTTGCCGTTACCTGCGGTTGGTTCTGTCCCTTCCTGTCCCTTGCCTCCGTTGGGTGGAGAACCACGCCCTGCCCAGGAGAAGCTTCAAGACCCCAAGTCTCTGGCCTCCAGCCTCACCTCAAGCCTCTGGCCTCCAGTCTCGCCCTGCCTGCCAGCCAAGTCAAGTCCTTTCCTAGTTCTGGGGTCTGAGCCAGAGGCAAGACCCAGGTGCTGGGTCCGTGTCCAGTCTCTGGCTCGGAGTCCAAGCCCAGGCTCCTAGCTCTCTTGTCCGGTCCTGTTCCGGGTTCCTGGTTTCTGTGTCCATGTCCTGGCCCTCACCCTGTATACTAGTCCTGTCCCTAGTACTTCAGTGTCTGTGTCTTGCACTTGGGTCCGTTCCCAGCCACCACCTTATGACAGGTAGTATCTCAATGTCAATCTGAATGGATCATTTCATAACAAGGCCAGGTGTCTCCTTCACGGTGTGGGGTGGGAGCTCAGTGATATCATCACAGACATGCAGGACAGGGGGGTTGACATTATCTGGTCAGTCTTGGACTGGGTTATCAAGGCTCTGAGAATGGAACCAGGAAATGGATCCAATGCTCTACATAGATATCCGTAGTGCGGTCCAAATGAAATGCTGGGTTTCCCATTTAGTCTGCAATCAGACGGGGTTATCTCCTCTCCCCCATCTTGTTTGTCATTGCATGGAGCCCTATGCTGAATCCTTCAGGAGCAGATGTGAGGACATGGAGGGGTAGTGAGACCAGGCAATGGGGGAGCTCAGTGTACATGGATGTCTCTCCTGCTCAGATTCACCAGTCAAGAGAAAGTCACAGGACGACCAGGACCATGTTCTTCGGCCATGGGTCTATTATCTCCTTCACTGTCAAGTCTGACTGCCAGAAGGTACTGGGGATCTGGTTCAGAAGGTCCGAGTTGGGAACAGAAATTAGCTGAAGTGGATAAAGGACAACTTGGGGTGTGAGAGGGCCACTCGCTCACACTGGTGGGCAAGGGTCTGGTCAATAGACACGAGGGGCTCTTGGTGTTGCTAAACTTGGCACACCCACACCCCATTTCTCTACTGGGCAGGCACCAGAGCTATCTTCCGGTTCACCTGGGGATCCAAAAGTATCTGACAGGTCACAATGGAACAGTCTTCAGTCTTAGCGGAGGAAGGTGTACCCAACACGCCCTCGTCCCGATGCACCTTTCTGCTGTGACTGCATCAAACTATGCACAGAGCTGCACTACACGGGTTCCAAGCGCCTTTGCAGCTTATGGGAGTCTTAAACAGACGAAGGTCTGTGAACAAAAAGTGTGTGGGAGCCAGCCAAGGCTGCTGCAACACCAGCGCATTCTTGTCATCTTCTCTGAGATAGCCTGGAGGTCTACGAGATAACTGTCCGACGTCAAAGAGAAATGGTTTACTCTTTGAAGCGCGGAGCACACCTTCAACCTTCAATCACAGAGAGACACGGCCAGCATGTCGAATGAACATTACAGAGAGACTCCCCACCCTGTGCGAACGGGGACCCTGTCCGGTCACGGAGAGATTCCCCGCCCTGTGCGAACGAGGACCCTGTCCGGTCACGGAGAGACTCCCCGCCTCGCGCGAACGGGGACCCTGTCCGGTCACGGAGAGAATCCCCGCCCCGTGTAAACGAGGACCCTGTCCGGTCACGGAGAGACCCCCGCCTCGCGCGAACGGGGACCCTGTCCGGTCACGGAAAGACTCCCCGCCCCGTGTAAACGAGGACCCTGTCCGGTCACGGAGAGAATCCCCACCTCGCGCGAACGGGGACCCTGTCCGGTCACGGAGAGAACCCCCACCTCGCGCGAACGGGGACCCTGTCCGGTCACGGAGAGAATCCCCACCTCGCGCGAACGGGGACCCTGTCCGGTTACAGAGAGAATCCCCACCCCGCGTAAACTCCCCACCCCGTTTATGAGTGGTCATGGTTTAAAAGTAAGTGTTAACACGATTGAATGTATTGATCATAGTCATACTTTATTGATTCCGGGGGAAATTGGTTTTCGTTACAGTTGCACCATAAATAATAAATAATAATAGAACCATAAATAGTTAAATAGTAATATGTAAATTATGCCAGTAAATTATGAAATAAGTCCAGGTCCAGCCTATTGGCTCAGGGTGTCTGACCCTCCATGGGAGGAGTTGTGAAGTATCAATATTCCTGGATTTCAGTGCTTTAAAAGGGATAGAGAGGGCCGAAAAAGGGGGGGAGGGGTGGCATTACTGGTCAGGGATACTATTACAGCTACAGAAAGGGTGGGTAATGTAGCAGGATCCTCTTTTGAGTCAATATGGGTGGAAGTCAGGAACAGGAAGGGAGCAGTTACTCTACTGGGGGTATTCTATAGGCCCCCTGGTAGCAGCAGAGATACAGAGGAGTAGATTGGGAGGCAGATTTTGGAAAGGTGCAAAAATAACAGGGTTGTTATCATGGGTGACTTTAACTTCCCTAATATTGATTGGCACCTGATTAGTTCCAAGGGTTTAGATGGGGCAGAATTTGTTAAGTGTGTCTAGGATGGATTCCTGTCACAGTATGTGGTCAGGCCGATCAGGGGGAATGCCATACTAGATCTAGTACTAGGTAATGAACCGGGTCAGGTCACAGATCTCTCAGTGGGTGAGCATCTGGGGGACAGTGACTACTGCTCCCTGGCCTTTATAATTATCATGGAAAAGGATAGAATCAAAGAGGACAGGAAAATTTTTAATTGGGGAAGGCAAATTATGAGGCTATAAGGCGAGAACTTGCGGGTGTGAATTGGGATGATGCTTTTGCAGGGAAATGTACTATGGACATGTGGTCGATGTTTAGAGATCTCTTGCGGGATTTTAGGGATAAATTTGTCCCGGTGAGGAAGATAAAGAATGGTAGGGAGAAGGAACCATGGGTGACAAGTGAGGTGGAAAATCTAGTCAGGTGGAAGAAGGCAGCATACATGAGGTTTAGGAAGCAAGGATCAGATGGGTCTATTGAATATAGGGAAGCAAGAAAGGAGCTTAAGAAGGGGCTGAGGAGAGCAAGAAGGGGGCATGAGAAGGCCTTAGCGAGTAGGGTAAAGGAAAACCCCAAGGCATTCTTCAATTATGTGAAGAAAAAAAGGATGACAGGAGTGAAGGTAGGACTGATTAGAGATAAAGGTGGGAAGATGTACCTGGAGGCTGTGGAAGTGAGCGAGGTCCTCAATGAATACTTCTCTTTGGTATTCACCAATGAGAGGGAATTTGATGATGGTGAGGACAATATGAGTGAGGTTGATGTTCTGGAGCATGTTGATATTAAGGGAGAGGAGGTGTTGGAGTTGTTAAAATACATTAAGACAGATGAGTCCCCGGGGCCTGACAGAATATTCCCCAGCTGCTCCACGAGGCGAGAGAAGAGATTGCTGAGCCTCTGGCTAGGATCTTTATGTCCTCGTTGTCCATGGGAATGGTACTGGAGGATTGGAGGGAGGCGAATGTTGTTCCCTTGTTCAAAAAAGGTAGTAGGGATAGTCCGGGTAATTATAGACCAGTGAGCCTTACGTCTGTGGTGGGAAAGCTATTGGAAAGGATTCTTAGAGATAGGATCTATAGGCATTTAGAGAATCATCGTCTGATCAGGGACAGTCAGCATGGCTTTGTGAAGGGCAGATCGTGTCTAACAAGCCTGATAGAGTTCTTTGAGGAGGTGACCAGGCATATAGATGAGGGTAGTGCAGTGGATGTGATCTATATGGATTTTAGTAAGGCATTTGACAAGGTTCCACATGGTAGGCTTATTCAGAAAGTTAGAAGGCATGGGATCCAGGGAAGTTTGGCCAGGTGGATTCAGAATTGGCTTGCCTGCAGAAGGCAGAGGGTGGTGGTGGAGGGAGTACATTCAGATTGGAGGATTGTGACTAGTGGTGTCCCACAAGGATCTGTTCTGGGACCTCTACTTTTCGTGATTTTTATTAACAACCTGGATGTGGGGGTAGAAGGGTGGGTTGGCAAGTTTGCAGACGACACAAAGGTTGGTGGTGTTGTAGGTAGTGTAGAGGATTGTCAAAGATTGCAGAGGGACATTGATAGGATGCAGAAGTGGGCTGAGAAGTGGCAGATGGAGTTCAACCTGGAGAAGTGTGAGGTGGTACACTTTGGAAGGACAAACTCCAAGGCAGAGTACAAAGTAAATGGCAGGATACTTGGTAGTGTGGAGGAGCAGAGGGATCTCGGGGTACATGTCCACAGATCCCTGAAAGTTGCCTCACAGGTGGATAGGGTAGTTAAGAAAGCTTATGGGGTGTTAGCTTTCATAAGTCGATGGATAGAGTTTAAGAGTCGCGATGTAATGATGCAGCTCTATAAAACTCTGGTTAGGCCTCACTTGGAGTATTGTGTCCAGTTCTGGTCACCTCACTATAGGAAGGATGTGGAAGCATTGGAAAGGGTACAGAGGAGATTTACCATGATGCTGCCTGGTTTAGAAAGTATGCATTATGATCAGAGATTAAGGGAGCTAGGGCTTTACTCTTTGGAGAGAAGGAGGATGAGAGGAGACATGATAGAGGTGTACAAGATAATAAGAGGAATAGATAGAGTGGATAGCCAGCGCCTCTTCCCCAGGGTACCACTGCTCAATACAAGAGGACATGGCTTTAAGGTATGGGGTGGGAAGTTCAAGGCGGGTATTAGAGGAAGGTTTTTTACTCAGAGAGTGGTTGGTGCGTGGAATGCACTGCCTGAGTCAGTGGTGGAGGCAGATACACTAGTGAAGTTTAAGAGACTACTAGACAGGTATATGGAGGAATCTAAGGTGGGGGCTTATATGGGAGGCAGAGTTTGAGGGTCGGCACAACATTGTGGGCTGAAGGGCCTGTACTGTGCTGTACTATTCTATGTTCTATGTTCTATGTAAAGTTTGATGGCCACAGGCAGGAATGACTTCCTATGACGCTCTGTGTTGCATCTCGGTGGAATGAGTCTCTGGCTGAATGTACTCCTGTGCCCAACCAGTACATTATGTAGTGGATGGCAGACATTGTCCAAGATGGCATGCAACTTAGACAGCATCCTCTTCTCAGACACCACCATCAGAGAGTCCAGTTCCATCCCTACAACATCACCGGCCTTACGAATGAGTTTGTTGATTCTGTTGGTGTCTGCTATCAAATGTTACTAAGAATCTAAAAATGTTGCACTGCGCTTATTTTGTTATTTTTATTATGAGTAAAGTTTAGTTTAGAGATAAAAATGAGAATAAACAGAGACTCTGTCCAGTTGAAGTGAGAATCCCCACCCTGAATACACAGCTCCAACAGCACTCTGGTTTTTAGGAGTTAGGAGCCATGGAAGAGAAGAGTATTCCTTGCTCTGCGATCTGGCCAGCGGAGTAGAACGACTTGGAAGTACGGCAGCTAATGCAGGAAGCCTAAATTAAAAGTGTATTGAGAACTGCCTAATTAATAAAAATCAAACCAGTTATGATGGATTGGATAATTAAGGCTACCAGAGCAACTTTTTGATCCACGTGCCCTGTCTTTTTCCCAAAGCCTTGATTTTCGCTCATCACTGTATATTGCCCCAATTCCATCTTGAAGGCCACAATGGAATTTTCTACCACCCACGCACGCGTGTGGACTTGGCACATTCTCCCTGTGACGGCACACCAGGCTTAATCTCTGTGTTTCAGTCTCCCCTGCAGAATCCAAAGGCGTGCAGGTTGGTGGGCTAATTGGCAGTTGTAAATTGCCTCTTCTGTGTAGGTGAATGGTGAAATTCAGGGGGGAATTGGTGGGAAGGTGGGGAGAATAAAAAGCAACTGGTGTAGGAATGGCTTCTCTGTGGATTGAGCTTGTGTGGTCCTGTGATCCCGAGAGCAATGCCGTCTAGAGCTATGCTCCTGGTAGGGTCACCCATGGTGGTAAGGTCGAGGGTGAGGTCCCTGACAAAGAACAATCCAACCAAGACCTCAACAGTGGAACAGGCAGACGAAGTTACTTCGAACTCAACGGCTGTGAAGGCGGATGAAGGCTGCAACAAATTCATCAGCTCCAATCGTTGTGGTTTCCGTGCCATTGGAATCAGTTGGTTGATTTGTGAAGTATCGTGTGCTTCTTGGAGTGCAACATCAAGTACACGTTAAACAAATACACGCACAGGCGTCTTCACTTTGTACGGAACGAAGACCACCATCTTCGACCTCGAGGGATAGCCACGACGACAATGTAGATGGGTGGCATGGATTCAATGGGCCAAAGGGCCTGTTTTCATAGTCTGCGGCTCTATAACCCACCAGAACGGGAGGGAAGTAGAACATTTGCTCTGTTTTGCTCCAGAGTCACCCAGACATCCTACACAGGGCTACATGCCACAATGGAGGCAGCAGGCAGGTGACTAGTGACCAAGAAGACCTTAACACTGATGCAGACAACCTGGAAAGTGCTCTAAGAGGGCGACCCACTGATTTTGCCTGCTTACTCCCCAGAGGATATTGCTCCACACACGGGTAGAGAGGGCACTTCATCCCGGAACGTCAGGTTATATTCCTCCACTTGTGCGATTCAGGCAGAAACCTGGTCTCTGCGCAGAAAGGACCGACATTCACATCCACCGAGCTGAAATATCCCAGAGAGGATGTGTGGGTGAACTTCCTCAGAACGCAGAAGAACTGTCTGCAAATACAGAGCAAGTAAACCTTATCCAAGAGAGCCCTGCACCTCAGTATAAAATGCAGCATTAAGCTCTTATTTTGCTAATTCACTCAGTCACACGTAAAGCAATTATAATTACAAAGGGTAGGTTACAATTATTTTTCCATATACTTAAAAGCCCCAGGGAAGTGAAGTTGTTGTGGTGATGCAACAAGAAAGTTTGAAATAATTATCCCGGTTCTCAGCTCTGTCCCCAAGTACCAATGGTCCCGGTTCAAGGAACCTCTCTAAATTTGTGGCTTTGGCACGGATGAGATTAGGACAGCTCTCACACAGGGATAGATACACTGTTCCGAGGATGTTTTACGAGTTGGTCGCACATGTCCTTGAGAATATTTCCACATCGCTGATGTATTGCACAATTCAGAACAAGCCCAGCACGTTTGGGAAATAAAAAGCCTAAGTTTTCCTCAGTCTTTCTGTTGCACTCCTTCAAGGGAACTCCACTGTGCTTCTGATTAAAGATCCAGTTAAACTCTAACAATCTGCTGTCTGATGTTCTGGAAAACCTGAAGATAGAATCTGGCTCATTATGTAATCTTTGCCACTTTTCCTCCTCACAGACAGTGAGGCCTCGGTTTTAACACTCTACTCCCAACTTACTCATGTCCCAGTTCCTGCACTCTCTTCCCACTTACTGGGCCCCGGTTTCCACACTCCCTTTCCATCCCCAGTTCCTGCACTCCCTTCCCACACAATAGAGCACAGTTCCCAGTGTCCATTTAAACTTAACCTGGTTGTAAAGTATTTATCTTAAAAAAAGGTATGTTGGGGATTTAACATCAATAATCCAGAAAACCTGCTAGTCCTGCGTAGCCAAAGTCATCAACGTGCTAGACTATTGGAGCTTAACTTTGATGCAGCGATAGAAAGGCCAAGGAAACTGCGATTGCAAGATGGCTATGACCCAAACTCACCTTTGCAATCAAAAGGGTTACAAGTTTATGCCAATGTATCCCAGGCTGACATCCCAATGCTACACTGTGGTGGTGTTATCTTAAGGTGAGGCAGGCATTGCCACAAACCTATACAGGTGTGCTGGGAATGATCAACACAGCTAGTGATGTCAGGGATATACCTGTAAAAGGTAAGCAATCCAAGTTTGCTTCACCTGTGGGATTTTGTTAGCTGAGGCCCTTTCTCTCTTTTCAGCCGGAAATAAAAGTTACATCTTACAAAATATGATGTCAAGTTTTTATGGACCCGAGGCATTAGCAGCTGCTGCCTGACCTACTGAGCATTTATAGATTAGATTAGGTTCAACTTTATTGTCATTGTGCCGAACACAGATACAAAGACAATGAAATGCAGTTAGCATCTAACCAGAAATGCAAAGAATAGTGTTATTTACAAAATAACTGCGATTTCCAGTTATTTCAGTAAATAAATTTCCAGTATTTTCTGCTTTTATTTCAAAATTTTAGCATCTGCAGTTTTATTTTGTGTTTTCTACTGGGGAGGATGATGTCGTACCTAGTTTCCTGGCCAATATGTGTGAACATAGAACAACAGGAGCGAAGTTGACTGGAGTCACAGGAGACAGCAGACAATGGAATTTGGAGCAGCAAACATCAGGCAGCATCTGTAAAGGGAAATGGCCAGGCTGGTTTCTGAACCATTGTTTTTTGTGGGACAGCTGTGTCTATAAATTTTTGATACCTTTCCCACACTTCCATTGTGCTTTACTCGTCCTAAAACAACTTGAGGCCATCCATGTTTGTGATAGGACTACAAAGTGTCTCCTTTATATCAGACTGAAAATCCTATTGGAACAGGTGAGGACCATGGCTCTATTTCATTTCTGGGACACAGCACTAGGTACTAACATAGGGAACTATGCACTGGGGAACAGAAATGAGCTACTGAGCTCCCCAAGTCTGCTCTGCCATGGTAATCTTGCTGCAACCTCACTTCTGCATTCTTGTTTCATTGCATTTTCACTTCCTTGCTTATCAATAATTCACCAGCCTTTACCCTAAAAATATTCAGAGACTTTCCTCCCACCTCCCTTTGATTTTAGATTCAGGTTCCTTTAACATCAGAGAATGTATACAGTATACAACCTGAAATTTGTACTCTTCACAGACATCCACGAAACAGCAAACCCCATAGAATGATGTAGTAGTGACACCTCCCCCCACCCCCACCCCAACCCTTCACACAAGCAACAGCAAAGACATCTTGAGGAAGAGGGTTCCAAAGGCTCACAGCTTCTGTGGAGAAAAGTCTTTGCCTCAACACTGCCTTCAATAGACGACCCTTTATCTTTAAACGGAAACCCCTAAATCTAGATGCTCCCACAGGAGGAAACCTGGACCTTGTCAAGACCCCTTTCATCCAAGGGAGAAGAGACTGTGGGTGCTGGAAGGTGAAAGATGGTACAGATGAAGAATCTCAGCCCAAAACATAGACTGTCCATTTCCCTCCGCAGATGCTTCCTGACTTGCTGAGTTCCTCCACCTCATGTATGTGTTGCTGACAGCTTCCCGGTTATGTTTCCTGAAAGCAGCTCTCCACTCCTACATTAGGTTGAATGTTCAGCCAGGTCACGTGAGAACTCACGCCCACTGGAGAGCATGGATTTGAAGGAAAGGGGCAAGGAAACAACAAGCTGGAGGAACTCAATGGGTCAGGAAGCATCTACAGAGAGAAAAGGGCCAATGAGGACTGAAAAGAGAGGGACAGGTAACTGATATAAAAAGGTGCAGCAAAGGGGTGGAACAAGAGCTGGCTGGTGAGGGAGTTGATAGGTAGTTGGGGAGAAAGGAGATAGGGTGAGTGATAGGTAGGAAGGAGATAGGGTGAGGGATAGGAAGGAAGGAGATAGGGTGAGGGATAGGTAGGAAGGAGATAGGGTGAGGGATAGGTAGGAAGGAGATAGGGTGAGGGATAGGTAGCAAGGAGCTAGGGTTAAGAACATAAGAAATAGAAGCAGGATTTGGCTATCTGGAGCATTTTGCGGGTCTCGGCGCATTAGCAATGGACCAATCGATTTGTGATTCATTAGCAGGAGCAAATAGAAGTAAAGCAGGGTTAAACCAGAGTGGCCATTGAGTGAGTGGACCAGTGTAGGAGTGGGAACTTGAGGTTTTGGCAAGGAGGCACAGGTAAGTAGCAGGTAAGGCTTTTGTAGTGGTTGAATAAAATGTCACTAAGTTACAGCTAATTAAATAAAGGGATGATACAGGATCAGGTGATGTGCTGTAGCTGCATGGTGTGGGAGCTGGTGGACCCATTGTGGTTTCTGGTGACCACATCTGCAGCAAGTGTTGGCTGCTCGAGGAACTCAGGCTCAAAGCTGATGTCCTGGAATCTGAGCTTCAAACACTGCTGCACGTCAGTGAGGGGGAGAGTTACCTGTGTTTCAGGGGGTAGTAACACCCATTAGATTAGCAGCCTCAAATTCGGTCTGTGGTCAGGGACAAGAGGGTGTGACTGCGAGAGAGGTGGGTAGTGGGGTCCAAGAGACAGTGCTGGAGGAGTCTCAGCCCTTGAGCTTGTCCAACAGGTCTAAGATTTTTGCTCCCTGTGTGGATGAGAGTGGGGGCTGTAGGAAGGATGAGCAACCTAACTGTGGCACCATGGTTCAGGAGCCATTCAAGAGGGGGAGGGAAGATAAATGTAGTGGTAATTGGGGATAGTATAGTCAGGGGAATAGACAGAATTCTCTGTCGCAATGATAGAGTATCCTGAAGGTGTGTTGCCTGCCTGGTGCCCGGATCTTTATCTGACCTGCAGAGCAATTTGCAGTGGGAGGGGAAAGATCTAGTTGTCATAGTCAATGTGGCTACCAAATACAAAGATAGAACAAGGAAAGAGGTTCTGCTGAGGAAAGTTGAGCATCTAAGGACTAAATTAAAGAGTAGAACCAAAAAGGTGGTAATCTCCAGATCACTACCTGAGCCAGGTGCAAATTGGCATAGGGTCAAGGAGATTAGAGGGTTAAATGTGAGGTTCAAGGATTGGTGTGGGAGAAATGGGTTTGAATTCATGGGAAATGGCACCATTATTGGGGAGGGAGGGAGCTGTACCATTGGGACGGACTTCACCTGAACTGTGATGGGACCTGGATCCGAGTGAATCACATTAATAGGGCTGTGGATAGAGCTTTAAACTAAATAGTAGCGGGGTGGGTTCAACAGATTGGAGACATGTGGATAAAGTAAAAAAGTAAAGTGTGGATAAAGATAAAGAAAGAACACAATATAGAAAAGGCAGAAGTAAGAGTGGAGTGAAGAAAAGTCAAGTAAAAGATTACGATATTTTAAAAGCACAATAAGTAAAGGGTGCTTTATCTGAATGTCCGTAGATTTGAAATAAGGTCAGTGAACTTGTGGCACAGATCAGTATAAAGGGGTATGACTTAGTGGCCATTACAGAGACGTGGTTGCAGGGTGGAGAGGATTGGGAATTAAATATTCAAGGGTATCAGGTAATATGGAAGGACAGGCAGGAAGGTAAGGGAGGTGGGGTAGTGCTCTTGATTAAAGATGAGATCAGGGCAATGGTGAAAGACAATATAAGATCTAAGGAGCAGAATGTTGAATCCATCTGGGTACAGTTTAGGAATAGTAAAGGGCAAAAATCACTGTTGGGAGTTGTGTATAAGCCACCAAATAATAATATTACAATGGCACAGGCAACAAACCGAGAAATATCTGAGGCATCTAAGGATGGAACAGCAGCTTTCATGGTGTCTTTAACTTGCACATAGATTGGGTGAATCAAGTTGGTCAAGGCAGTCTTGAGGAGGACTTCATAGGATGCATCCATGATGGCTTTCTTGAGCAGCATGTTAGTGAACCTGCAAGGGATCGTGCTATCTTAGATCTGGCACTGTGCGATGAGACAGGTAAAACTAGAGATCTTGTAGTTAGGGATCCTCTTGGAAAGAGTGATCACAGTATGATTGAATTTCTCACACAAATGGAGGGTGCAGTAATTCAATCAAAACCAGTGTATTATGCCTAAACAATGGAGACTACAATGGGATGAGGGAGGATTTGAGAAGTGTAGACTGGGAACACAGGCTATATGGTGGGATGGTTGAGGAATAGTGGAAGACTTTCAAAGAGATTTTTCACAGTGCTCAGCAAAAGTAAATTCCAGTTAAAAGCAAGGACAGTAAGGGCGGGAGAGCCAGCCCTGGACAATGAAGAAAATAGAAGAAAGCATCAAAAAGCTTGTGCATACAAAGTCACCAAGAGTAGTGGGAAACTGGAAGATTGGGAGAACTTTAAAAAGCAATAAAGTACCACTAAGTGAGCAATAAAGAAAGGGAAGCTAGATTATGAAAATAAACTGGCACAAAATATAAAGGCAATAGTGAAAGTTTTTATAATTATATAAAGCAGAAAAGGGTGGCTAAAGTGAATGCAGGTCCCTTGCTGGACGAAAAAGAGGAATTGATATTGGGTAATGAGGAAATGGCAGAGTCTTTGAATGACTATTTTGTGTCGGTGTTCACTGTGGAGGACATATCTAGAATGCCAAAGAGAGATGTTATGGATGCGACGTGAGGTGAGGACCTCGATACAATAGCTATCACTAAAGAGATAGTGCTGAGCAAACTTGTGGGCCTGAAGATAGTTAAGTCCCCTGGTCCTGACGGAATACATCCCAGGGTACTGAAAGAAATGGCAGAAGTTATAGTAAAGGCTTTGGTGATGACTTACCAAATTCTCTGGACTTTGGGCAGGTCCTGGCAGATTGGAAGACGGTGAATGTCACGCCACTGTTCAAAAAAGGATGTAGACAAAGGCAGGTAACTTTAGGCCAGTTATTTTAACATCTGTAGTTGGGAAAATGCTTGAATCTATCATTAAAGAAGAAATAGCAAGGCATCTGGAAAGAAACGGATCCATCAGGCAGGCACAACATGGATTCAGCAAGGCAGGTCCTGTTTGACAAACTTTGAGGAGATAACGAGCACAGTGGAGAGAGGGGAGCAGATGGATGTTACTTAAAGGGGAGACACCTTTTTCTCCCTTATTAGGGAGAGAGAGAATCTGTGGTATGTCGTATGCCAGATGAAACGCGAAGTCTTTGGTGTAACTACAAGTCTGTGTCTTTGCTATTGCTGAGTGCTTGGTGGAGGTGCCGATGCTTGTTTTTAGCTGGTGGGGGGAGGGGAATTGTTGCTCACTGCCACTTACGCACGGGAGGGAGGGGAGCTGGGAGCGGGGACTTTGGGTTTCTTACGTTCATCTGTCATTCATTTTTTGGGGCACTTCTCTGTTGTCGTGGATGGTTGTGAAGAAAAAGCATTTCAGGATGTATATTGTATACATTTCTCTGACATTAAATTGGGCCTTTGAAACTTTAAACCTTGAACTTACTTCGATATCCAGAAGGTGTTTGATAAAGTGCCACATAAAAGACTTATCCATAAGATAAGGATGCATACAGTTGGGGTGATGTATTAGCATGGATAGAGGATTGGTTAACCAACAGAAAGCAGAGTGTTGGGATATACATGTGTTTCTCTGGTTGGCAGTCAGTGGTGAGCGGTGTGCCACAGGGATCGGTGCTGGGCCTGCAACTGTTCACGATATAGATTAATGATCTGGAAGAGGGGACCAAGTGTAGTGCATCTAAGTTTGCTGATGATACTAAATTGAATGGAAAAGCAAATTGTGCAGAAAAAAACGGATAGACTGCGGAGAGATATAGATAGTTTGCGAGTGGACAAGGGTCTGGCAGATAGAGTACAATGTTGGTAAATGCGAGGTCATCCACTTTGGAAGGAAAAATGAATGAACAGATTATAATTTAAACCAGGGGTCCCCAACTTTTTGCACCGCGGACCGGTTTATTGACAAGATTCTTGCGGACCGGCCGACCTGGGGGGAGGGGAGGGTAGCCAACGGATAAGAGTAGCAGTTGTGTTTACCCCGAGAAAGACTACCATGACCATGAAGCCTTGCGCAGGCACCTGTGTGCGCATGCGTGGCGTGTACGTGCTGATTTTTTTCAACACTTCGTTTTTGGCGATTCTGTTCAGTGAAACTACACCGTACATACATTATTTGTACTTTATATCGACTGTGTATTTATCATATCATTCCTGCTTTTACTATATGTTAGTGTTATTTTAGGTTTTATGTTATTTGGTATCATTTGGTAGGTTTTTTTGGGTCTAGGAACGCTCAAAAATTTTTCCGATATAAATTAATGGCAATTGCTTCTTCACTTTACTCCATTTCGGCACAAAAGGTTTCATAGGAACGCTCTACCTTAGCGGGGGAAATACGGGACAAGGGCGGACCCGTATGGTACAAACCAATTTAGCCCAATGTATGGGATGTCCCGGCTAATACGGAACAGTTGGCAACCCCGGCGGGGGGGGGGGGGGGGGGGGGGCGGGCGCGGATGTTAATCACGACCAGAGCATAGATGATAAGTCAACTATAAGTCACTAATAAGTGGGTAATACACTCAATTTCGTTTCTAAAAGGGTTTATCTAACGAATTTAAGATTAAAAACACAGCGCATATTTTCCTCGCATGAATATAGTGATAAGTCAATTATAAGTCAATAGCATCATAACATTTTAAGTAACATTCGGATATTAAACGCATATTTTCCCCGTATGAACATATAAAATCATTGCAACACACCAATATCGCTGAATCAGTGGGAGCCCTGGGCTTGTTTCCCTGCAACCAGACGGTCCTGTCGAGGGGTGATGGGAGACAGCGATACTCGAAGGGGGTTCCTTATGTCCAGTCTATTCCGCAGTTTAGTTTTCATTTCACTCATTGCAGAAAACCTCGCTTTCGCAGAGATATGTTGGAAATGGAAGCAACGTTTTCAGTGCTTTCGTGGCTATCTCAGGATATTCAGCCTTGACTTTGATCCTGAATGCCGGCAGAGATGTTATGTCAAACATACTTTTCAGCCCACTGTCATTTGCAAGCTCGAGGAGTTGATCTTCTTCCCACGCTGACATGGATGACGCGCAGGTAATGACCTCACGTGTGTTCAAGTTCCAACAGCGGCCGTGACAGGGAATGAGGAAAGGTGCAGCTGAATGATATCGTTTCATATCGCCAAATCATATCGTTTCCTCGCGGCCCGGTGGCGCATGCTTTGCAGCCCGATGGTTGGGGACCACTGATTTAAATGGTAAAAGTTGCAGTATGCTGCTGTGCAGAGGGACTTGGGAGTGCTTGTGCATGAATCACGAAAGGTTGGTTTGCAGGTGCAGCCAGCTATCAAGAAGGCAAATGGAAGGTTGGCCTTCATTGCTAGAGGGATTGAATTAAGAGCAGAAAGGTTATGCTACAATTGTATAGGGTACTGTTGAGGCCACACCTGGAGGACAGTGTGCAGTTCTAACTTGAGGAAGGATATACTGACTTTGGAGGCGGTGTAGAGGAGGTTCATCAGGTTGACTCCAGAGATGAGGGGGTTAGACTATGATGAGCGATTGAGTCGCCTGGGACTGTACTCACTGGAATTCAGAAGAATGAGAGGAGATGTTATAGAAACATCTAAGATTATGAAAGGGATAGATAAGATGGAGGCAGGAAAGTTGTTTCCACTGGTAGGTGAGACTAGAGCTAGGGGACATAGCTCAAGATTTGGGGGAGTGGATTTAGGACGGAGATAAGGAGGAAATGCTTTTCCCAGGAAGTGGTGTATCTGTGGAATTCTCTGCCCAATGAAACAGTGAGGCTACCTCAGTAAATATATTTATGACAAGGTTGGATTTTTTCACAATAGGGGAATTAAGTATTATGGGGTAAAGGCAGGTAGGTGGAGATGGGTCCATGGTCAGATCATCCATGACCTTATTGAATGGCAGAGCAGGCTCGACAGGCCAGATGTTCTACTCCTGCTCCTATATCTTATGTTTTTATGTTCCTCTGAGAACTCCAGTTTCCTCCCACATCTATAGATGTGTAGTGGAGAGTACATTGACTGGCTGCATCACAACCTGGTATGGAAACACCGATGCCCTTGAACATAAAATCCTACAAAAAATAGTGGATATCACCCTGTCCATCACAGGTAAAGCCCTCCCCACCAATGATCACATCTACACAGAGCGCTGATGCAGGAAAGCAGCATCCATCATCAGCGAACCTTCCACCACCCAGATCATGCTCTCTTCTTGTTGCTGCCATCAGTAAAGGTACAGGAGTCTCAGGACCCACATCACCACGTTCAGGAACAGTTATTGCTGCTCAGGCTCTTGAACCAGAGGGGATAAGTTCACTCAACTTCACTGAAATATTCCCACAACCTATGGACTCACCTTCAAGGACTCTTCATCTCATGTTCTGATATTTATTGCTTATTTATTTTTTTCAGTAGGTTCAGTTTAATATCAGAGAAATGTATACAATATACATCCTGAAATTCTTTTTCTTCACAAACATCCACAAAAACAGAGGAGTTCCCGAAAGAATGAGAGACAGTTAAATGTTAGAAGCCCCGCAACCCCAGCTTGCGCCCGACGCATAAGCAGCAGCAAAGCGACAATGCCCCTCCCCCACCAGCAAAACGCATTTGCTCCCCCCACCGAGCACTCAAACATGCAGCAAAGCATCAATAAAGACACAGACCTGCAGTACCCCAAAGACTACTCATTCACCCAGTATTCAACAAACCACGGGTTCTCTCTCTCCCTAATAAAAGAAAAAGAGGTGTCTCCATTTCACAAACACAAAATAATCTGCAGATGCTGTTGTCAAAGGAACACTCACAATGCGCTGGAGGAACTCAGCAGGTCAGTCAGCATCAGTTGAAAAGATTAGTTGACGTTTTGGGCTGAAACCCTTTGTCAGGACTCAAGGAAGAACTTTGGGGAGGGTTTGAAGAATGCTAGTAGTTGAAAAAAACAGTAATTTGAAAGACAAAGGGGTGAAGGAGGGGAGGAGGGGAAGCAGGGAGGTGATTGGCAGGAGAACAATGCGCAGTGGTAGAAGGAGGCGGAACTATGAGGGAGGTGATGTTAAATAGGGATAGAGGAAGGGAGGGGGAGGGAATTACCGGAAGTTGGAGAATTCTATGTTCATACCAAGGGGCTGGAGACTACCTAGACGGTATATGAGGTGTTGCTCCTCAACATTCAGATATGTCCATACATGGCCTTCTCTACTGCCATGATGAGGCTAAACTCAAGTTGGAGGAGCAACACCTCATATACCATCTAGATAGTCTCATAACTTTATAAACTTCTATCAGATCTCCCCTGAGCATTGAAACTCCAGGGAAAACAACCCAAGTCTACCCAGCTTATCACGGATTGTTGTTTGGGAGGTTTGGCCGGCTTAAGCACCTGACCAGATTGAAAAGGAACTGGGTGTCGGGACCGGAAGAGATGTATGGGCAGTGTTCAGCTCGCTGCTCCACGAGATTTACTCGTCTCTGCGCTGAACTGAGGCTGTGGCCCACAACTGACGGGCTCCTGGATCGGCTGCAGTAACCCCAAATCCCTTAATTTTTTCATATCCAAAAATCTAATCATCTCTGACCTGACTAACTCCAGAGGACCCTAGGGTGGAGAACTCCACAAAGATTCACCAACCTCTGCTGAAGACAGTTCTTTTCATCTGTCCTGAATGGTTCAAGTGGGCACCATTGTTAGTATGGGTGAGTTGGGCCAGATGGCCTGTTTCGTGCCACAGACCTGAATAATTCCAGCGCTGTGGGATCTTTAACACTTGGGTGCTCAGTTTAACCCCACGGAGCAGTACGTCCTTGGTACAGCCTGGATTCTTACGTTCAGTTGCCGAGTGCAGGATCTAACCTCACATCTGTCTGCGGCAGTAAAATCGTGGTGGCCCAAGCTTCTTGTACAAGAGTGCAGGTTTTTGTTTCATTCCCAGCACAAAGGCAGACTTGGTAAATAAATCAAAGAGGCTTCTTATCACAGCAGGAGGATCATACAAAGGGATGCAATTTTGATAGCCAACGATGGGAGGATCTTGTACTTTATCAAACCCTTTATCATCTTAAGCAGCTCAGTCCATCACAGCTTAACCCATCTGAATGACTGCAGATAAGAACACTTGTCCTTACAGTCTCAGAGGCTCAAGAAACGACCAGCAATAGAACTCAGCCAGAAATGGTGCTGTCACCCTATAGTTTTCCTCTTCCCTCTCTGTTCTGGTGCAGGTACTCCTCCAGTGCCTAAAAAGCTGTGGGTCCTGTTGATAGAAATGCCATTGAATCACAAGGGCTGGCTGAGGGTGGAGGACAAACCAGAGTTAAGTTCACGTCCTTGTGTCAGCCAGCTGAGCCTGCCCCATCTGCCTGGGGTTTGACCCTTCTCTCCTTCTCACTGCAGCCATTGGGTGGGAGGTGCAAGAGTCTGGGTCCACATTGGCAGGTCCAGGAGTCGTTGGGGATTCTAGGATGACTTGCTTCCACTCCTGCCCTGTGGGTTGGACAGATTTGTGTTGTTTTCTCTGGGGCGCCCCATGCTGAGGGGCTACCTGACAGAAGTGCGTAGGAGTATGAAAGGCATAGGTAGGGGAGGTAGGCAGCATCCTTTTCCCAGGGTAGAAATGCTGAATACCAGAGGGCATAGGTTTAAGGTGGGAGGGGTGTAAGTTTAAAGGAGAAGAGTGAGGCAAGTTTCTACACAGAGGGTGATAGATGCCTGGAGTGGGCTGCCAGAGGTAGCGGTAGACACAGGTATGACAGTGGTGTTTTAGATAGAAACATGGATATTAAGGGAAATGGAGGGATATGCATCATGGGCAGACAGAAGGGTATACTTCAATTTGGCATCGAGCTTGGCCCAGACATGGTGGAGCAAACCGACTGTTCTATGTCCTATGAATGCAGATCTCCTACTGAGTCACCCTCACTCTGTACACAATCTGTATTGGGCCAGAAATGCAACCCTTTCAATCCTAACCCCTTTCTTGTCTGTTTGAAGTTCACACCTGCTCCCTGTGACCATGAGGGTTTTCCCTGGATCATCTAGCTTCCTCCACATTCCAAATCTTTTGCAGGTTGGTAAGGTGCTGGGCCACTGTAAAGTGCCCCCGGTTTGTGGGTGAGTGGTAGAACCTGGGGGCTGTTGATGGGAATGGGAGGGGAGTAGTAACTGGGATGAGTTTAAAAGAGTCAGCCTGGATTTGGTGGGATGAAAGGCTTGTTTATGATCTGTATCTCTCTGTGAGCCTGCTATACGAAATGCACAACCAGCCACAGCCCTGCAGACCTTCACGCTGTGCTGCCTTCATCTTATGAGAGACGGCGCACCACACGATCAAGTTTATCTATGCCTGCTCATGCTGTTTCTGTGCCTGATGTGAGAACCTACACACTGGATAGAAGCTTCCTTCACTATGTTATCAGAATTTGGAACAGCCTTCCAGATGCTGTGGTTGGAAACATCTGCAACAATGGGGTCCAAGCCTTCAAGAGTCGAGTGCACAAACACCTGTCGTTTCTGGGAGGGAAGTCACACGCTTCTTCATAAGCTATCATGAAGGGGACCAGGATGGCAATGCTTGGTTGTTGGTAGGTAGGGTTAATACCTGACTTTCAAGAGCACTTGGAGTTATGTTCCGGCTGGACTTGGTCCTTAAACTGCTGGAGAACAGTGCGGAAAGAATAGGTGCTGTTTTCTCCCGGTAGGGATTAGTTTTTATTTCCAAGTGCTCCTGCCACGTTTTGTCACCCTGCAACCTTATCCTGCAATTTCCTTGAATTATGGAGGACAACATGTGTATAAATGTCTTTCTCCAGCAGACTTCATCATGATCATCGTGACTCCAGTATTTCTACTATTTTTTAATGTTTCTTAATTGTACATATAATTTTTTTGTGCTCTATCGCTGAGCCACAGTGAACCATCTGATTGGCCTATCAGAGTTCTCTTTGGGAACTAGTTGACCTGATCAGCATTTCTGATCTGGCTATTGTTCACGATTGCATTTAGTAAAAAAACTCATCACCCTCACCTGCTGCCAATCCCTGAGCTCACCCCATGGGTACCGGTGAAGAGTGAGCGGGCAGGTCAGGGTGGAGCTGAGCCTCAGAGTCTTACAGTGCCGCTCAGCTCCACAGACAAGCCCAGGGAGCTGAGGTTCAGAGCACACCCCTGCACTTCTAACAAGCCGGCAACAAATGACTGCAACACACATCAAAGTTGCTGGTCAGGCGGCATCTCGAGGAAGAGGTGCAGTCGACGTTTCAGGCCTGCACTTCAATGAGTCACTCGCATATTCAAGAAACATCTTACAAAGCCTGCATTACACATGGAGCTTCAATTAGGTATTACAATGGGAGTATAAACTGCCACTTGCGGTTAAGGACTCCCTAACAACATAAAAACCCCTGGGTGGAGTTGATCTCTATATTACCGAGGATTATATAAACTGTTAGAGAGTGCTGTAATTGATTCACACCAAGAAGCATTTTCAAATCATAATTGTGACCTAGTTACATATCTTTGAAAGGTTTAGTTAGGAACTCATGGATTCCTAACTAAACCTTTCCTTCATGAAGTTATGGATTCATCAACCTGGGAAATCATGTTGAACAATGAAGGTGACTGCTGCTGTTCTGCAGACAAGCACAGGCAGTGGGGAAGGCATGTTGTAACCGGTTATACTGAAGCTGATATTTAGCAAACACAGCACAGCCACTCATTCAGCCACCTTCTTCTCCGGGGGGCTCTCGGATGACTTGTTTCCAGTCCTGCTCTGTGGGTTGTGGGGTCAGTGTGGGAACGGTAGACTCTTCCGCAGGCAGAGCAGGCAGTGGTGTACTCCTTCCAATAATCTCCGCTTGGTACTGATACAGGGGCTTGAGGTTCTTAGTCCCATCCCAAAACGCTTGTCCTCCGAGCCATCTGGGGTTAGAGGTTCTTCAAGGAGTGCTTGAGCATACCCTTGAAGGCTGGAGCAAGAGAAGCTGGCCAGTGGATCGGAGTCGGAGGAGCCAGTTTGGGTTTGGAGGAGCTGGCCTGGTGGCAGACCATGTTTCTGTCGGCTGCTTGAAGGCATCGGAGCTGGTGCGCGAAGGCATGAGTGATTGTCGTGGATGTTCCTCTTGCGATCGCAGGACATTGATAATGTAAGCTGCCACAGGCCTGTTTCCCTTGTTTGGTGGATTGACAGACGGCGAGGCAGCAGCGTGGCCCAGGTTGTGCTGAGGATTAAGCCTCAAGCTGCGGGCTTACCTGCTGCTGCAGTCCAGGTGAGGAGACACTGGAGGTAATGTAGTGTGTTGTCTGTGCTCGATTGGAGGCTGGCCTCTCCCATCGGTGCTGCCCTGTAGAGTTCGATCAGTGCTGGGAACTATACCATCAGTCTGTGGGATGCGTCGCTCAGGGTCGTGGGTTGTATATGTGTTTTATACACGACTATGTTTTTTGCTCACTATTTTGAATGTGCTGTGTATGTTTTGCACCTTGGCCCTGAAGGAACACTGTCCCGTTCAGTTGCATTCTTGTATGGTTGAATGATAATTAAATTTCATTTGATTTGATCTTTCTCACTGCCCACCTGCTAATCTCTTCAATGACAGAGCTCAGAACAGAGTGCTTATTTCATGACTCTAGTGGTGTCAGGCGTGCAAACAATTTGGCCTGCTGGTTAAGAGTAACTGGGGCCTTTCGTGACCAATGAGAGCCTGGTAACATGCCATCAAGACAACAATCTCTCCCTCAATGTCAGCAAAACTAGAGAGCTCCTCATAGGCTTCAGGAAGCCGCTGTCTTTATCAATATTAGATGTCATGGTTTGAGGGTGAAAGGTGAAAAGTGTAGGGGGAACATGAAGGGAAACTTCTTCACTCAGAGGGTAATGAGAGTGTAGAACGAGTTGCCAATGCATGTTGTGCATGAGTGTTCAATTTCAATGTTTAAGAGAAGTTTGGATAGGTACATGGACAGTAGGGGTATGGAGAGCTATGGTCCCGGTGCAGTTCGATGGGAGTAGGCAGTTTAAATGGCTCAGCATGGACTAGATGGGCCAAAGGGCCTGTTTCTAGAAACGTAGAAAACCTACAGCACAATACAGGCCCTTCGGCCCACAAATCTGTGCCGAACATGTCCTTACCTTAGAACTACCTAGGGTTACCCATAGCCCTCTAATTTTCTGAGCTCCATGTACCTATCCAGGTGTCTCTTAAAAGACCCTATCGTATCCGCCTCCACCACCATTGCCAGTAGCCCATTCCACGCACTCACCACTCTCTGCGTAAAAAACTTAACCCTGACATCTCCTCTGTACCTACTTCCAAGCACCTCAGAACTATGGCCTCTCGTGCTAGCCATTTCAGCCCTGGGAAAAAGCCCCTGACTATCCACACAATCAATGCCTCTCATTATCTTGTACACATCTATCAAGTCACCTCTCATCCTCCATTGCTCCAAGCAGAAACGGCCAAATTCACTCAAACTATTCTCATAAGGCATGCTCCCCAATCCAGGCAACATCCTTGTAAATCTCCTCTGTACCTTTTCTATGGTTTCTACGTCCTTCCTGTACTGAGGTGACCAGAACTGAGCACAGTACTCCAAGTGGGATCTGACCAGGGTCCTATATAGCTGCAACATTACCTCTCAGCTCTTAAACTCAATCCTGTAGTCTACTTTCTGTACTGTACTTTTCTATGACTCTGTTTCTGAGGGGGAGGTTCTTGAGAGCTTTAGGTTCCTAGGTGTAAAGGTCACCAATAATTTGCGCTTGTCTGGTCAAATAGATTCTACTGCCAAGAAATCACACCAACACCTCAACTTTCTCAGCTAGCTAAGGAAATTTGGCAGCCCTCACCAGTTTTATAGATACACTATAAAAGGTATTCCATCACAGCTTGGTATGATAATCACACTTGCCCAATTCTGCAAGAGAGTTGTGAACACAGCCCAGCCCAGCCATTGACTCCATCTGCATTTCCCACCGACCCAAGAAATCAGCTAACATAATCAAAGACCTCTCCTATACTAGTCATCATCTCTCCTATCTTCACCCCAACCATCGGCCAGAAGAGACAAGAACACAAATCACCAGGCTGAAGGTCTGCTTCTATCCTAAATTTATAAGACTTCTGAACAGCCCTTTAATACAACAAGGATAAAATCTTGATCTCTCAGTCTTCCTCAAAGTGGCCCTTGCGCTTTATTCGTCTGACTGCCCTGCACTTGCTCTGTAACTGCGACATTATATTATGCATTCTCTTTTATTTACACTTGTACTCCCTCGATGTTTTTCTGTACAGAGCAAATGGCGGGCATGTATGTTTTTCACTGTACATGTGGAATGGGAATTGAAGTTGCTTTTGATTGTCACATACACTAATTGGGTGGCTGGCGGGGTGGAGATACATCTCTGCCAAGAGAGATGTAAGGCGCTCCTTCCCTCCGCTAGACTGCAGGTCATCCTTGGGCAAGATGTAGCACCTGCTTAACCCCCCAATCAGGGTCACGTGAAGCCATGGAGCACGTAGTGATAGTGCACATCACAAGTCCTGGTTATGCAACCACTAACGCCAGACAGACAACCTCTGAAGAGTATTGATAATGCTTGGGGGTCACCCGTCTTATAAAGACACCGCCCAGAAGGCGGCAATGGCAAACCACCTGTAGAAAAGTTTGCCAAGAACAACCATGGTCGTGGGTAGACCATGATCGTCCATGTCATATGACATGGCACATAATGGTGATGATGACCAAGGTGTGATGTAAAGTGCATTGAGATAGTAATAATAATAAAGGTTGTCTCTCGGGGTCCGAGGAAGACTACGTTGTGTAGGGTGGCAGTGTTTTTTTATGAGGCCGAGCTGCGAGCTCGACATCAACCCGGCACGGACGGGGAGCACGCTCGGGGGCGGTCCGTCACCGGATCAAACTTGGGAACCTCCGTTCTCGAGCCCAGCGCTGATCTCACTGCACCACCAGCCGACCTTTTACAATGTAACCAGTGTGTGAAAGATATTGAAGTGGAAAAGCCTTGCACAGAGACGATCCCACTATCTCGGCCTCAGAAGTCAGGATCCAGTGGCACGAAGAATCGTTACGTCTGGAAACGTCCTTGGCTGCATTGGATGGCCGCGTCTTCTTCAGTGTTCTGCCATGCCCTACGCACTCCACAGTGCTCTGCTGCAACGCCTTCTCAGCCGTTGAACCCCTGGGGTTTCCTCCGCCTGATCCATCGAAGCAGTCTTCTCATGCTGGGATGAGCACACTCCGTACCTCACCAAGGGTTTCAGACCCGTTGGCTACCCTCACCTGGTTTAGCCGGCCTGTCAAAGCCATTGCTCGAGGTGTGGCCGCTGTCGCATGCAAACAGCTACGGGGAGCCACAGGTGAGAGCTGGGCGTTGGTGGGGACCAATAGATGACGAGCCATTCCAAGGAGTGTGATAAGCGCCCCATCTAGAGGTGCTACCCCTCCCATGCACCCCATGCGCTGAAATAGTAGAAGATAAAATAATAACAGAATGCAGAATAGAGAAAGTACAGTACAGGTCGACAATCAGGTGCAAGGTCATAATGAGGTAGAATAGCCACATGGATAGGGCATGGGCTGACTGGCAGGAAACAGAGAGTGGGAATAAAGGGATCCTATTCTGGTTGGCTGCCGGTTACCAGTGGTGTTCCACAGGGGTCTGTGTTGGGGCCGCTTCTTTTTACTTTGTACATCAACGATTTGGATTATGGAATAGATGGCTTTGTGGCTAAATTTGCTGATGATACAAAGACAGGTGGAGGGGCCGGTAGTGCTGAGGAAACAGAGAGTCTGCAGAGAGACTTGGATAGATTGGGAGAATGGGCAAAGAAGTGACAAATGAAATACAATGTTGGAAAGTGTATGGTTATGCACTTTGGTAGAAGAAATAAATGGGCAGACTATTATTTAAATGGGGAAAGAATTCAAAGTTCTGAGATGCAATGGGACTTGGGAGTCCTCATGCAGGATACCCTTAAGGTTAACCTCCAGGTTGAGTCGATGGTGAAGAAGGCGAATGCAATGTTGGCATTCATTTCTAGGGGAATAGAGTATAGGAGCAGGGATGTGATGTTGAGGCTCTATAAGGCCTTGGTGAGACCTCACTTGGAGTACTGTGGGCAGTTTTGGTCTCCTTATTTAAGAAAGGATGTGCTGACGTTGGAGAGGGTACAGAGAAGATTCACTAGAATGATTCCAGGAATGAGAGGGTTAACATATGAGGAACGTTTGTCCGCTCTTGGACTGTATTCCTTGGAGTTTAGAAGAATGAGGGGGGACCTCATAGAAACATTTCGAATGTTGAAAGGCATGGACAGAGTGGATGTGGCAAAGTTATTTCCCATGGTGGGGGAGTCTAGTACGAGAGGGCATGACTTCAGGATTGAAGGGCGCCCATTCAGAACAGAAATGCGAAGAAATTTTTTTAGCCAGAGAGTGGTGAATCTATGGAATTTGTTGCCACGGGTGGCAGTGGAGGCCAAGTCATTGGGTGTATTTAAGGCAGAGATTGATAGGTATCTGAGTAGCCAGGGTATCAAAGGTTATGGTGAGAAGGTGGGGGAGTGGGACTAAATGGGAGAATGGATCAGCTTATGATAGAATGGCGGAGCAGACTCGATGGGCCGAATGGCTGACTTCTACTCCTTTGTCTTATGGTCTTATGGTCTAGATTGTGAGGACAAGAGTCCACCTTATCATACCAGGAAACCATTCAATAGTCTTATAACACAGGGTGGAATCTGTTCTTCAGCACAGTGGTTCATTCTTTCTGGTTTTTGTATCTTCTACCCAATGGGAGAGGGGTGAAGTGAGAATGTCAGGGGTGGCTAGGGCCTTTGATTATGCTTGCTGATTTACTGAGAAGTAAAGACAGAATCCGTGGAAGGGAGGCTGGGGTTGCGATGTGCTGAGCTGTTTCAATGTCTCTGCAGTTTCTTACAGTCACAGGCAGAGGGAGCACTATTGTTTAGAATAACTGTAGGGTAGCTGCCGCTGCCTATTCTTCCTGATTGCAGTCTATTCATCAGAAAGTCAAGAAGACAGACTTAGAGGAAGGTGTTGACTCCCACGACTCGGAGTCTGGTGATAAGTTTGCTTGGAATTATAGTATTGAAGGTGGAGCTGAAGTCAATGAACAATATTCTGATGTAGATGTCTTTACTGTTCAGGTGGTCTAGAGATGAATGAAGGACCAGGGAGGTGGTGTCCGCCATAGGCCAGTTTTGGCAGCAGGTGAACAGCAGTGGGTTGAGTGTGTCAGGGAGGCTGGAGTTAATATGGGGCCTGATCAGCCTCTTGAAGCTCTTCACGGTGGTGGATGTCGGAGCCACTGGTCAGTGGTCATTAATTTACCTTGATTTTCTTAGAATAATTATGGTGTTAGTTGTTTTGATAGTTGTCATGATATTAGTCTCCTTAAAGCAGGTAGGAACCTCAGATTGAACCAGGGAGGTGGTTAAAAATGTCTGCAAATACCCTCACCAACTGATCTGCACTGAATTTCAGGACACGGCCAGACACGCCATCTGGGCCAGATGCTTTCTGTAGGTTCATTCGCCAAAAGGCTGGTCTTTCACTGAGAATCGCTATGGGGGGTTCGGATGCATTAGAGGCTGTCCAGATGGAGGTGACATTCCATTCCCCTTCTGTTAAAAACAAACGAAGAAGCTGTTTGGGAAGGGACGTGGTGTTGTCAGTGATACTGCCTAACTTTGCTTTTCAACCTGGGTAAGCCTTGCCACAACTGACAGCTGGCCTGGGACTTGATTTTGGACCGATATTGTCTCTTGGATGATAATAACCTGAAGAAGACTACCAGTGTTAGCAGTGTAGGCCCGGAAGAGGGCACTGTCATTGATTCACTTTTCCTTTTAGAAAATTTGGGGTGTTTTGTGGGCACAGAGGTGGTAGTAATTTTGAAATGCTTTGATCTTCTACTGTGGGTAGTCCAGGTCTCAGAGGCATACAAGAGGGCAGAGATCACTGCTACCCTATACACCGTGGGCTTTGCTTCAGAGTGTTCAAACACCCTTTTCTTCTGGCGCATTAAAGGGGTGGTTTAGTCCACCAGTCACTTTGGGCTCTTTATTACCACATTCCTTCTCTTCTTTACACAGACCATGCCATCATCGCTCTTAGTCTGGATGCAGGTTTTGGATCTGAAACATTACAATTCCCTTTCCCCCACGGACACTGATCAACCCACTAAATTCCTCTAGTGGATTGTGTATTGTTCCAGATTCTAGCATCTGCAGCCCCTTGTAGGACACTCAGTACGGTTGGCTCAGGAAGATGCTAATACAATGTTATGGAAGGTTGCCATCGTGCACTAACCACTGCAGATTCTGTCGGACCTGGCACCTCAGTCTTTCATATTCCATTGTGTTAGTGCATGATATATATGTTGTGAAACGAGTATAATTATGCCTTGCCTTTTGGTCTCTTGCCTCCCAGTCCCTGTAGGCCTGGGTGCAGCAAGAACCTGAAGGGACAACTTGTTTCTTTTGCAGCTGCATAATATCCTTTCATTAGGTGCACTAGTCCTCAGGGATTCACACAAACCTTGTGACAGCCGCCACCGACACCGTTCCCTGGAGGAAGATCAACAGGCAGCGCTGACTGCAACTGAATACATTTGTCAGTCGCTCATGTCTTCCCCCCTGGCCCTCTGGGGGTGGAGGATGACTTTCTTCCACTCAAACGTGGGAACTGTGGACTCTCCCACTGACAGGGCAGGGTGTTCAAAGCTCAAAGTAAATTCATGATCAAGTAATGCGTCACCTGGAGATTCATTTTCTTGCAGGCATTTACAGCAGAACAGAAAATTACAATAAAATCAATGAAAAACTGCACACAAAGAGAGAGTGAAAAGCAACCAACCCCCATTATAAAGACACGCCCTGCAAATTAAAAAAAAAGTAAATAAAATTTACTGAGAACATGAGTTGTAGAGTCCTCGAAAGTGAGTCTATAAGTTGTGGAATCCATTTAGAGTTGAAGTGAGTGAAGTTATTTGCACTGATTCAGGAGCCTGGTGTTTGAGGGGTAATACCTGTCCCTGAACCCAGTGGTGTAGGGCCTAAGGTTCCTGTATCTCCTTTCCAATTACAGCAGTGAGAAGAGAGCATGGCCTAGATGGTCCTCGATGCTCGATGCTGCTTTATTGTGGCAGTGGCCAACGCCCTCCTTGTAGGTGTGCTCAATGGTGGGGAGGGTTTTTCCTGTGATGGACTGGGCTGTGTTCACCAATTTTTGTAGGGTTTTCTATTCACGGGAAAAGGTGTTTCCATACGAACAGTCAGGATACTCTCCACTGTGCATCCAGAGAAGTCTGACAAAGTTTTGTCATGGTCCGGATCGGGGTCCCTTTAAATTTAGCTTGTTTATGTTACGATCCGGATCATTGATTCCGTTTTCCCGTGTCCCTCGACTTTGGTGATTAGAGGCAATTAACACTCGGCTGAACCGGTAGTTTATAGTCTCCGGTTTTCAGCCGTTCAGTGTGGGAGCGTCTGCAAAGTCACGGCGTGCCAATGTCATCTGGCCGAAGCAAGCCTAGTCTCTGCTGAAGCGAGTGCTGGTAATTCGCCCTTCCTCACCGGAGCTACCCTGTCCAGTTACCTCGCCAAAGCAAGCCTGCAAAGTTTCCTCATCAAGGTGGGTCCGTCAGTTAACCCGCCGGAGGGAATCAAGAGCCACTGTCTACTGTTCCCGGGCCAAGTCGAGAGCTCGGCACTACCCGGAGGTTCCATGCACCACGTCCTGGCCCCGGCGGCATTCAAGTACCATGTCAAGTCCTGTCCCTGGCGGCTTCCCAGCTCTGAGTCAAGTCCTGGCCCTGGTGGTCTGTGATTCCTGTCCTACCCCCTTGTCTGGATCCATTCTCTGCCCCTCTCGCCTCTAGCCCCCGTCTGCAGCCCCCGCCTGCACTTCGGTCTAGTTCCATCACCGGAGCTAGATAGGTACTGTCTGGTGTTCATTCATGTTGGTCTTGTCTTGTCTTGTCCTCGTCTCTGTGGGGTAAGTCTGGCCGTCTTGCTGTTGCCCCGCGGAGGGTCATGAGTCCTGGCCCTATGTCCTGTACCCAAGGAGGGGTCCCAGCTCTCTGTTCTGTGTGTGAGTCCCGGCCCTATGTCCTGTACCCAAGGAGGGGTCCCGACTCTGTGTTCTGTGTATGTGTCCATGGTTCCGTGTACCTGCTCTCCCGAGCCCGAGGCTCTGTTTTCCATGTTCCTCCTCTCCCTAGCCCATGTTATGTCCATGCCTGGTTCTGGGGTCTGAGCCCGAGGCAAGACCCAGGTACTGGGTCCTTGCCCAGTCTCGGGCTCGGAGTCCATACCGTAGCCTCTTCATGTCTCCTCTAGTTCTGGGAGCCGATTCCAAGTCCAAGCCCAGACCCTTGGTCCCAGCCTAGTCGTAGTCCTCAGTCCTTGTCCAGTTCGCTACTCCTGCTGCTGCCTAGCTCTCCTGGTTTCGAACAATAAACTAAATCTAAGTAAGCTCACAAGATGTGTCTTGCATTTGGGTCCACCCTTGCTCCCAATGCCCCCCATTGTGACAAGTTTTAAATGACATGCCAAATCTGTGCAAACTTCTAAGACAGTAGAGGTGTTGCCGTGCCTTCTTTGAAATGGCACCTTTGCGCTGGTCCCAGGACGGATATGATAATGCCAAGGAATTTAAAGTTACTGACCCTCGCCACATCTAAACCCCTAATGGGCACTGGCTCAAGGTTCTCCAGCTTCCTCCTGAAGTCAATAATCATCCCCTTGGTCTTGTTGCAGCACCTCTCAGCCAGATTTCCAATCTCCCTCCTATATGCCGATTTGTCTCCACCTTTGACTCGACCTGCGACAGTGGTGCCAGCAGCAAACTTAAATATGACAATGGAGCTGTGCTTAGCCACACAGTCACAAATATAAAGCGAGTAGAGCAGGGGCTAAGCACACAGGCTTGTGGTGCACCTGTGCTGATGGAGATGGTGGAGGAGATGTCGTTGCCAATCCAAACTGACTGGAGTCTGTAAGTGAGGACGTTGAGAATCCAGTTGCACAAGGAGGTACTGAGGCCTAGGTCTTGGAGCTTAGTGACTAGTTTCGAGTGGATGATAGTGCTGAATGTTGAACTGTATTCAATGAAGAGCATCCTAATTTTTGTATCTTCACTGTCCAAATGTTCCAGAGCTGAGTGAAGAGCCAATGAAATTACATCAGCTGTTGACCTGTTGTGTCAGCAAGCAAAATGAAGCAGATGTAGCAGGTTGTTTGGGTGAGTTGTAAACTGGTTCTACTCCTATTGCATACACGTCATATCTGTGTGCTCCCAGTGTATATTCTTGAGGAATATTGTGGAATATTCATTGTTCATTTTAAGCAGTCATGGCTCAGTGTTTCACAGGAATGAGTGAAGGGTTCTGTCTGGGCTCATTCTGGGGTTACATGTGTGCCTTGGAGAAGGAGCACGTGGTATTCACAGGTACATGGGGGACTTCCTGGAGGGATGGGTGCCACAGGGGCTCAAGTGTGCTCGGAATAAATATAACTGCTGTAATTTGAAGATGTTGACTTTAAATTGTGTGAAAAGTGAAATACTGATGTATTCCATTAATGTGATATTGTAATAATTGAATAAACCATGGTAAAATGAGTAAAAGAGGACTGAGGTGTTGCATTTCTTCAAGGAAATTTTGAGCATATCCAAAGGCAGATCCCAGACAACCAATAACGTCACCTGAACGATGGCCTCTCGGTTGAGGGTCAGTGGGCTGATGGCTGTTGTAAGTGCAGGGACACCTTGGAGGGGGCTCCACTTCCCATGTTCTCACATCGGAGGTCAGTCCAATCAGAACAGGAAACAGATTCATTATCACTGACTAAAGTGTGCTTTGTGGCAGCAGAATAGTGCAAAGTTGTAACATAGGAACATAGAAAACCTACAGCACAATACAGGCTCTTCGGCCCACAATGCTGTGACAAACATGTCCTTACCTGAGAAATTACCTAGGGTTACCCATAGCCACCTACTTTTTCTGAGCTCCATACCTGTCCAGGAGCCTCTTAAAAGACCCTATCGTATCTGCCTCCACCACCATCATCGGCAGCCCATTCCGCGCTCTCACCACACTCTGCATAGAAAACTTACCCCTGAAATCTCCTCTGTCGCTACTTCCAAGCACCTTAAAACTGTGCCCTCTCATGCTAGCCATTTCAGCCCTTGGAAAGAGCCTCTGACTATCCACATGATCAATGCCTTTCATCATCTTATACACCTCTGTCAGGTCACCTCTCATCCACTGTTGCTCCAAGGAAAAAAGGCTGAGTTCACTCAACCTATTCTCATAAGACATGCTCCCCAATCCAGGCAACATCCTTGTAAATCTCCTCTGCACCCTTTCTATAGTTTCCACATCCTTGCTGTAGTGAGGCGACCAGAAATGAGCACAGTACTCCAAGTGGGGTCTGACCAGGGTCCTATATAGCTGCAACATTACCTCTCAGTTCTTAAACTCAATCCCATGATTGATGAAGGCCAATAAACTGTATGCCTTCTTAACCACAGAGTCAACCTGTGCAGCAGCTTTGAGTGTCCTATGGACTCGGACCTCAAGATCCCTCTGATCCTCCACACTACCAAGAGTCTTACCACTAATACTATATTTTGTCGTCATATTTGACCTACCAAAATGAACCACCTCACACTTGTCTGGGTTGAACTCCATCTGCCACTTGTCAGCCCAGTTTTGCATCCTATCAATGTCCTGCTGTAACCTCTGACAGCCCTCCACACTATCCACAACACACTCAACCTTTGTGTCATCAGCAAATTTACTAACCCATCCCTCCACTTCTTCATCCAGGTCATTTATAAAAATTACGAAGAGTAAGGGTCCCAGAACAGATCCCTGAGGCACACCACTAGTGACCGAACTCCATGCAGAAAATGACCCATCTACAACCACTCTTTGCCTTCTGTGGGCAAACCAGTTCTGGATCCATAAAGCAATTTCCCTTGGATCTCATGCCCCTTACTTTCTCAATAAGCCTTTTATGGGGTACCTTGTCAAATGCCTTGCTGAAATCCATCTACACTACATCTACTGCTCTGCCATCATTAATGTGTTTAGTCACATCCTCAAAAAATTCAATCAGGCTCGTAATGCACAACCTGCCTTTCACAAAGCCATGTTGACTATTCCTAACCATATTATGCCTCTCAGGATCTTCTGCATCAACTCACCAACCACTGAAGTAAGACTCACTGGTCTATAATCTCCTGGGCTATCTCTACTCCCTTTCTTGAATAATAGAACAACATCTGCAACCCTCCAATCCTCCGGAACCTCTCCCGTCCCTATTGACGATGCAAAGATCATTGCCAGAGGCTCAGCAATCTCCTCCCTCGCTGCTCACAGTAGCCTGGGGTGCATCTCGGCCGGTCCCGGTGACTTACCCAACTTGATGCTTTCCAAAAGCTCCAGCCATCCTCTTTCTTAATATCTACATGCTCAACCCAGTAACATTTCTATAAACTACAACAACAAAATAAACAGGAAAAAAAGAAATAGTGCTCATGGGTTCATGGACCGTTCAGAAATCTGGTGGTGGAGGGGAAGAAGCTGTTCCTGAATCATTGAGTGTGGGACTTCAGGGTCCTGTATCACCTCCCCAATGGTAACAATGAGAAGAGGAACTGTCCCAGATCAGAGACTTGAGTTACTGACTTCAAATGGAGCTCCCAGGTGGAGAACTAACACTAGAGGCCCCATCACTGAGTGGGGACACAAGAGACTGCAAACTCTGCAATCCGGCCTTTCTATAAAAGGCCCTGTTGGAACTCAGTGGGTCAGTCAGGCACCATCAACTGAGGGAAATGGACGGTCAACGTTGTGTCCATTTCCCTCCAGTGAGTATATTGCAGGGCCAGTCACTGAATACACCAATGGCTCAGTGTTCAAATGTACCAGAAGATCAGTCACTGAGTGTACTAGGGGTGGGGAGGTCCGTCACTAAGTAGACCAGAGAGTCAGTCACTGAGTAGGGTGGAGGGTCAGTCACTTTGTCTATCCTGCTTGCTATTTCTCCAAAGAATTCCAACAGATTTGTCAGGCAAAATTTTCCCTCAAGGAATCCATGCTGACTATGACCTGTTTTATCATGTACCTCCAAGTAGCCTGAAACCACATCCTTAACAATCGACTCCAACATCTTCCTAACCACTGAGGTCAGACTAACTGGCCTATAATTTCTTCTCTTCTGTCTCTCTCCTTTCTTGAAGAGTGGATGTAACGTTTGCAAACTTTCAGTCCTTCGGTACCATGTCCAAATCAACTGATTCTTGAAAGATCATTACTAACACATCCACCATCTCCTCAGCCACCTCTTTCAGATCCTGGGGTGCAGATCATCCGGTCCAGGTGACTTACCTACCTGCAGACTTTTAAGTTTCCCAAGCACCGTCTCCCGAGTAATGGCAACTTCACTTTCGTCTGCCTCCTGACACTCTTGGACTTCTGGCATACTGCTAGTGTCTTCCACAAAATGTTGAGAGGGATCTCATTGAAACCTACCAGATACTGAAAGGCCTGGATAGAATGGATGTGGAGAGGATACTTCCATTAGTAGGACAACCTAAGATCCAAGGGTACAGCCTCAGAATAAAAGACATCCATTTAAATCTGAGCCTCTTCAGCAGTGAGTGATAGATCTGTGGGATTCATTGCTCAGGGAGCTGTGGAAGCCAGGTCATTGGGTGTATTTAAGACAGAGACTGACAGGTTCTTGATTGGTAAAGAGTTAACGGGTATGGGAGAAAAGAGGTCAAGTTGGGTAAAATAAAATAACCATCATTGAATCACAGAGAAGATTCAATGAGCTGAATGGCCTAATTCTGCTCTGATTTCTTATATTCTTATGTAGCAAGCTCCTTCCCAAAGGGTCTAGCCACTGCTGGTAAATATTGGCCACTCGTGGAGGAGGTGGTCGAGAACCTGCAGCTGAAGGTTCTTCTGCAGAACTGTTTCCAATTGAAGGGCCAGCCCTAATAGAACAGAACAACCCCCCTGAAGTTCTACCTTCAGTACTTCTTTTTAATATTTCATTTTGTCTGGGGTAAATTGCAGCCTTTCTTGATTCCGTTTGAAATTCTGCAAGTTCGGATGGCTGTCTCTCTCTGTGTACCCGGCCATTCCTGCAATCAGTCATCCAGTTGAGATATTGGCTCAGTATCTCTCTCCCCCATTAGCAGAGCCTGTCCAGATGGGCATATCCCGTAGCCCTGCACTTCACACTCCTTTGCTTGTGCTGTCACTCTCTAATTTCCCTCATCTCAAGACTTTAGCTCATTTTCTCTCCCCTCGCCCCTAGTGACCCTTCAAGTGGGTCACCTCTACCCTTACTCCCTGGCCTCACCCATAATTCCCTTTGCTCCATACAGCACATCTCACCCTCTGTACAACATAAACCTATTTTCTCTCTTTCCCTGTTCTTGTGAAGGGTCTTCAAGTGTTGACTGTTACACTCTCCACGGATATTAGCAACTTGCTGAGTATCTTTCTGCTCTTATTTCGGATTTCTGGCATCTGCAGGTTTTTGTTCTGCAAACCTCCAAGTTCCATGTAAACTGTGGAGTTTCCCTGCATCCCTTCATATTCTCCTGATGGGTGAAAACACATTCCCTTCCTGCTAAGCTCTCAAGAGGAAGATCCTCTCACATCTGTAATTACTATATTCCAAAATATAATAATATTTGGAGGGGGGAGGAGAAGATGGTGGCACGACGCAGCGCACGTGGCCGCTCTGAATTGATATCGTATTTGTGAACTAGGATACCGTGCACAATCCTGTTTTGATGGGGACAGCCGTGAGAAGCACAGAGGAACATCTGGAGAAACTTCTGAAATGCCCGCTTCGCTACTGCTGATACTGTGCGATCGAGAATCTCTGAAGGGGAAGGCCCCAGATCCTCGGTTTTGCCTATTGCCTGTTGCCGGGGCTGGGGTCGAAGCACTCGGCAGAGATAGTGCTCGGTGCTCGGTGTCGGAGAGCTGGTCGGAGGCTCGAAGTTTTCGGATGGACTTGGAATCTGACTGTGGTTGGGGTGCTTCCAGGGTGCTGCATCAGCAAGTTTGCAGCACTGGAAGCTTCCTTCAACCATCTTCCTGAGATGATGGGACTTTCGAGAGACTTTGAGACTTTTTACCGTGCCCACGGTCTGTTCTTCTATCAAATTACGGTATTGCTTTGCACTGTTGTAACTATATGTTATAATTATGTGGTTTTTGTCAGTTTTTTCAGTCTTGGTTTGTCTTGTGTTTCTCTGATATCATTCTGGAGGAACAAATTGTATCATTTCTTAATGCATGCATTACTAAATGACAATAAAAGAGGACTGCGTGTCCTCATAATCTAATCTAAAATACAACCTTTTTTTTCTCTCCTCATGAGATACAGAGGAACTGAAGTGGCAGGGCAGTGGTGCCACTGACAGGGCTGTTGTCTCACTGCTCCAGAGATCCAGGTTCCATCCTGATCCCGGGCCCTGTCTGTGTGGAGTTTGTACGTCCTCCCTGTGGCAACATGGGCCTCTCCCAGGGTGCTCCTGTTCCCTCCCACTTCCAAAAGGCATGCATAATGATAGATTAATTGCCCATTCTAAAAGGAGGAAAGTCCACAACCTTGTTGTGGTTTGGAGGCTTGTGTGCCTCAATGACCCGGAGAGCGATGTTGGCTGGCACTGGGGCCTTGTGCTTTGGCTCTTGGTAGGGCCACCCATGCCAAACAGGTCAAAGGGTAGAGGCCAGACTCCTCCAGGTTCAGGAGTTCATCTCAGGGCTAACAACCCTGACTGGTAAAATGAAATTGTTACGGAAACAGCAATGAAAAATCCTACAGGGACCTGGACTGCGGCATAGTGAGCAAAAGAGAGAAAAGGAGGTACGTGGTAGAATCTAAAGGGAGTTGATGGGAATGTGGTGAGAACAGGCTGCAGAGAAGATTAATGGGGGAATAGGATTTGTCTGAGAACTGTCATAATTTGTCGACGTGAAGTCCTCCGGAACATCTGAAGAGCTTGAAAGGTGCTGAGATGCAAATACTTTCTGGACCACCACTCCTGCCTGTATTGACTTCCCAATATCAAGTGAAAGGAAATAGGCTGAATGCAGTTAAAAGACGGGTCTTGTGTGAGCTAGTCACAAGGAAGAGCAGAGAAACTTCCTTGGCACATGGACAAGCTAGCACAAGCGTATCAGGTGTCTCAACTTACCCTCTAAACAGTGAGTAGGGAAGACAATCACTTAATTGTATGTTTGCATGGCTCCCAGAGAAAAGAATAAACAGAAGGTAGAGCTTGTTGGTGCAGTTGCCTTGGGGAGCAGTTCTGTGGTATGATTTAGTGTTCTCGGCAATGTGGGTGAACTGCAACATCAGATGGGAGTAGGGTCCAGTGTCATGGAATTATACAACTCTGAAGCAGGCCTTTCAGCCCAACTCATCCATGCTGACCCAGTTGCCTAACTGAGACTGTCCCATTTGCCGGCATTGTCCCCATAGGGGAGGTGATAATGAAGGTCTGGGTGTAAAGGGCACACACCAACCACCAACTATACAAACAAAAACTAATAGAACATAAATCCACAAAGAGTACAACACAGGAACAGGCCTTTCGGCCCACATTCTTGTGCTGAACTAACTGAACTAGTCATTGAACGCCTCACTAAACTAATCCCTTCTGCCTGCATCATGCCTATATACCTCCATTCTCTGCATATTCACCTGCCCGTCTGTGAACACCTCCATCACAGCTGCCTCCTCCACCATCCCCCAGCAGTGTTTCCCAGGCACCCAGCACACCCTGGCCCTGCACATTTCCTTAAAACACTCCCCTTCTCACCTTAAAAGTGAGCCCTCTAGTACTAAGTATTTCAACACTGTGAAGAAAATACCAGCCATCTACACTACGCCCCTCCTAATGTTCAATCAAGTCTTCCCTCAGTTAAGGGTCTCGCCGTTCAGGGTCTCCCATTAAGGGTCTGTTGTTAAGGGTCTCACCATTAAGGGTCTGCTGTTAAGGGTCTCGTCGTTAAGGGTCCTGTCGTTAAGGGTCTGTCGTTAAGGGTCTGCCGTTATGGGTGGGTTGTTAAGGGTCTGTCGTTAAGGGTCCTGTTGTTAAGGGTCTGTCGTTAAGGGTCTCGCCATTAAGGGTCTCTCCGTTAAGGGTCCTGTCGTTAAGGGTCTGCCGTTAGCTGTCTGCTGTTAAGGGTCTGCCGTTAAGGGTCTGTTGTTAAGGGTCTGCCGTTAAGGGTCCACCGTTAAGGGTCTGTCGTTAAGGGTCTGCTGTTAAGGGTCCGTCGTTAAGGGTCTGTCGTTAAGGGTCCTGTCGTTGACGACAGGACAGGACTGACGGGACTGTTAAGGGTCTTGTCATTAAGGGTCTCTCCGTTAAAGGTCCTGTCGTTAAGGGTCTTGTCGTTAAGGGTCTTGTCGTTAAGGTCTGCCGTTAAGGGTCTGTCGTTAAGGGTCTCGCCGTTAAGGGTCTCTCCGTTAAGGGTCTGCTGTTAAGGGTCTCGTTGTTAAGGGTCCTGTCGTTAAGGGTCTGCCGTTAAGGGTCTGTCGTTAAGGGTCTCGTCGTTTAGGGTCCTGTCGTTAAGGGTCTGCTGTTAAGGGTCTCATTGTTAAGGGTCCTGCCGTTAAGGGTCTGTCGTTAAGGGTCTCGCCGTTAAGGGTCTCTCCGTTAAGGGTCTGCTGTTAAGGGTCTCGTTGTTAAGGGTCCTGTCGTTAAGGGTCTGCCATTAAGGGTCTGTCGTTAAGGGTCTCGTCGTTTAGGGTCCTGTCATTAAGGGCATGCTGTTAAGGAGTAATGTTAAACTTCCAAAGTGCAACTCATCACATTTGGCTAGGTTAAACTCCATCTGCCATTTCTCTGCCCAGAACTATAACTGAACTACAGTACTGTGCAAAAGTCAAAGGCACGTATATATAGCTGGGGTGCTTAAGAGTTTTGCACAGTACTGTAGTTGTTAACATGGAGCGGAAAGCCAGTTTATAAATCTGGTGGGAGCAGAGGATGTTAGGAATGGCGAGGGTGGAGCACCGCGGGAGGGGTGTGGGACAGGTGGCAGAGGAGTGCCAGGGGTGGGAGATGGTGCGGATGCAGTCACACTCAGACCTGAGACACCAGACAAGGTCATTTGATTCCAAACAATGGGATTATTGATCATTACAGACTGTCTCCCTGATGCTTCCTGCTACCTCCCCTCTTTCCCAACCATGATTCCCCTCTCCCTGCCCCCGTCCCACTCTCAGTCCACAACAGAGAGCCATATCAGAATCAGGTTTATCATCACTCATGTGTCATGAAATTTGTTTTTTTTTTGCGGCAGTACAGTGCAATAGATAAAATTACTACGGTATTGTGCAAATGTCTTAGGCTCCCTGGCTATATATATGTGTCTAAGTGTTTTGCACAGCATTGTATATCTTCTGGCAATCTTCTGTACTGTCCCAAATGCCACCAATCTTTGTATCCTCTCAAAACCTTTAAGTTTTCCCACCCATCTACATCTACATCCAGGTCCCTTATATACGTATATGCAAAGAGCAGGGGCACCAGTAGATATCTCTGTGGACCACCACTAGTCACAGAAGAGAAGGTACAGTATATTGTCTGGCTCACAGAGGCACATCATCAGGTTACATCAACTACTGGGCCTCATGTTACTCCTGCCTTTCCTCCAGAATCCAACTGTGTCTGGTCCCGTGCTCTCTGAGTTAACTGGAAAGTCAGGGCGAGGTGCGGGTTGGCTGGAAGAGGCTGGTGATTGTGGGAGACAGCTGGGGTTTAGGTAGAGCCAGAAGGTTCTCTTTTTGACTAAAGTGATGAGTCGTTTGCGCATAAACCTTGTTTTGTTCCTTCTCAATCATGCTGCCAGCTTAGATCAGACCATTCCTCCTGACCTGAACTCTCTGAGGAGGGGTGGGGCCACCGAAATATTGAATAATGTATTATGGATTTAAACAAAGGCCTTGCTTCCTTTGTTCAAGTTAGAATAACTTATGTTGGTTTACAACTCTGATGAAATGTTAACTACTCAGTTTATTCCTGATCAGGCCCTCTTCCCCGGATGCTGCCTGCCTTGCTCAGCACTTCCAGCATTTTCAGTCTGTGCTTCAGACCCACAGCCTCTGCTGTTCAGTTGCTTGTGGTTTCCAAAAGGAAGGTAACTGAATCAGGATTCCTGCCTCTGCTTTCATAGTTCATAGCTCAAGCTTAATTGTCATTCAACCATGCACAAATACCCAGGAATACAGCAGACAAAGCAGCATTACTCTGGGACCAAGGTGCTACACACAGTAGCAACAGTCTACATAGCACAAAGCACTTCATATAGATAACAGTAAAATACAGTCATACAAGAAAATATAGATAAATTCTCGGAGTCCATGAGTCTGCTTGTCTTCTGCAGGACGAACACTAGGGGGCAGCACTGACTCCAGCTTGGATGCCACAGGACATGGCCTCTGGCTCTGACGCCTCCTTCCTGGGCGGCTGGTAACAGGTGACAGCACAGCTTGAGGCCTAATCCTCACCTCAACCAAGGCCATGCTGCTCTCCTGCCGTCTGCCAATAAACCAGTGAATCGGACTTGCAGCATTCCACATTAACAATGTCCAACAGAGTCTTGTGATCACAAGAAAAGCGACTAAGATGATCACTTGTTAAACTGCACACTGCCTTTGCGCACTGATTCCTCGACACCTCTCTGATGCAGGCTGCAGCATGATCCGCATCATCTAGCTCTTTCAGCTTCTCTGCCAACGAGCAACTCGCTGATGAGGTAGATTTGCAGTACTTTAAGTTATAATGTTCAGCAGGGTCTTGCCATCGTAAAAAATATATTTAAAAAGGATAGCAATACCTTTGGTTGACCACATAGAAGCTGCTGCAATCGAACGTACCACCATTTTACCTGGTTAGATGTTTTTGTTAGAAGTACAGCTCAGTGAACCTTACCCAGTAAAGTACATACCCAGCTTTATCTCTTTACTCCTGCCGAAGGGCTTCGGCCTGAAACGTCAGCTGTGCTCTTTTCCATTGATGCTGCCTGGCCTGCTGAGTTCCTCCAGCATTTTGTGTGTGTTGCAGTACAGTACGTTACATTGTTACCCAGTGATCAGACAGGCCACTTGCCCCAGGGTCTTCACTCAGAATGATGATTCTCCAGATGACTGAGAACTCCATTGTCTTTCAGATAAATACCTCTTGGCTTGATAGTTCAGGATGTGAGGATTAACACTGAGGTTTCTGTCAGCAACTGTGTGCATATCAACAACACTGACCAACTCCAAATCTTAATAGGAACATCTAAAAACACAGAAAGAGTCCATTTCAAGTGAAGTTTATTCTGATGTGTGCAAGTACAGTGAGGTACAAATGCAAAGAAAAGCTTGCTTACAGCAGCATTACAGGCACGAAGATTCAGACAAACTACTACTACTCTGTCGACTCAGGCCTAGGGGGCCAGCGTCGGGCACGATGACGGACTCTCCACTTCTCCCTCTCCCTCATCAGTGTGTTCAGTTCATCTACATTAGCCGCACCGCTGTCTTCTAGGAGCGTGTTGACCATAGTCTTGGGAGGGCGCCCAGGGTTCATCCTCCCATGCTTGGGCTCCCATATGATGACTAGGCTGGCAGGTAACTCGGGGTGTTTCTTCCAGACAAAATACAGGACATAAATTACACGTTTGTATATAAGACATTGAAGGAAAAGCTTGTGCTAACAAGAAACACAATCAGACATGTTTTCATGCTGGCGCAAGAGCTGATTCAATACAGTGGACAACAAAGATTTTGCTTCCTGAATACTTTTGGGTGTATCTTACAGATTTTGGGCTCCTGATCATGAAAATCACTGTGAAATTTTCCTATCATGCACCATTTTTTGAAACCGCCTACACTTATTTTTTCAATTCATAACTCAAGTCAGAATAACTAATGCCAAGATTAAGGAAGGCATTTTTGTTGGTCCACAAATCAAACAGGTCATCATTGACAGGCAATTCAAAGAACTTCTAGTGGGACCATAGAAAATCGCATGGAAGGTATTCAAAGATGTTGTTGAAAATTTTTTTGTTAACTACAGAGCACCAAACTATGTGCAGCTGGTTGACAACATGCTTCAAGCATACAAAACCATGAAGTGCAACATGTCACTAAACATTCATTTTCTGCATTCCCATTTAGACTTCTTCCCTGCAAATCCTGGTGCTGTCAGAGATGAGCATGGTGAACAGTTTCACCAGGACATTCTGGTCTTGGAGAAACGTTATCAGGGTAACTGGAATCCCTCAATGCTAACTGATTATTGTTAGACAATTAAGCTGTACGATATGCACCCAACCCAACTGTGCCAGCTTCTGGAATTCCAATGCTCTAACTCTCCGGAGTACGGCCAGCTGGCACAGTCCCTTTAAGGATTCAGGACCGTTGCACTAATTGGCTGCCTAGTTTTGGCACCAGAATTTCAGTATTTCAGGAGCACCAGATCAAAATCTCAACTAGGGATATTGACTAGCGTCTTATTCAGTGCTCAGTTCTCAGTTCCCATACCAATTCCATACCGAGTCTCAATCTTTGTCTCGGATTCTCCAGCATTTGGGTCCAAACGATCCTCCGTCAAGGTCTCTCATCACAGGAAGATTGAGCCAATGTGGACCCCACAGGGTACTGGAATCTTTCATCCGTTGCGGACAGCCACAATGAAAGGATTTCTAGAGAGAGCCTGGGGATACACAACCTGCAGACCGCCCTGTGTCAACTTTTGCAAGGAGGAAGGCAGAGTTGCTCGGGTGAGGCTGTCAATCACTTTGTGGAGCCGGTACATTTTCCAACCCCAGAGAGATTCGATGGTGACCCGGGTTCTTGCTGTGGCTTCCCCACCCAATGCTCATTATTGCTTGAACTCCAGCTGTCCCGGTTCCTTTGGAGTGTGGAAAAATGGCTTCCATTGTCTCTCTTCTAATTGGAAGAGCCCTGGCCTGAGCCACCGTGCTTTGGGAATGAAGGTCGGAGGTTTGCTCGGATTCAGAGGGATTCAGGGCCACCATGAGGAAGGTGTTCCATCACCCCTCGGAGCCAGCTGAGCCTCGGACGGTCCGATGAGGATGTGACAGGACAGATGACGTTACCAAGTTTCAGACCTTGGCCCAAGCGAGTGGCTGGAACAGGGAGACCTTGTCCACGCTATACTGCCACAGACTCTGAGATGAACTGAAGGTTTCCCTCACCTTGGGAGAGCCAGCGGAGGACTTAGAGGTTCTGGCGGACCAGCCCATTCACTTTGGTAATCATCGGGCAAGGTGAAAGTGGGACTACTTCAAGAGGTCGAAGAGGGCTAGCCTGAGCTGAGAGTCAATGCATCGTGGTTCCACTCCCTAACCTCGAACCATGACCAGCCCCTCTCCTGCTCAAGATCCAGATGTACCCATGCAAATCGGCTCCGCTAGACCCTCCGCTGTTGAGAGGTCCCGGTGTCGGAGTCAAGGCTGCTGCTATTACCGCAGGGAGACAGGTCACCTGTGGGCTGAATGCTCGAGGCTGCAGCTGTCGGGGGAACTGCTAAGACCGTCCAGTGCTGGGAGGACTACAACAGTAACAGCCACCACTCCCAACCCTATGGATTCAGGTGTCACGCTGAAGGCGGTGATCTCCTGGGGTAAGAGTCAAAGCGAGGTGAGGCTTTTTGTGGACTCTGGGGCAGCTGGTAACTTCCTGGACTTGGAGACTGCCGGTCGGCTCCACACACCGCTGTGAGAGTTAAGCCAGTCCCTGCTCTCCACTGCCTTGGACGGCTGTCCACTAGATTCTGGGCAGATGCAGCAACAGACATTAGTCATGCAAACGAGGATTGAGGATCATGTGAAAGACAGTAGTTTGTACATCATTCCCCTGATCCTCAGGCACCCTGGGCTGTCCCAGCACAGTCCTTCTGTGAAATGGGTGGAAGAACCATTGCTCGGTCCAGTCATTGTGAGAGGATATGTTCGCGGTGTAGGGATCCGAGCCTGGAATCTCTCGAGACCAACGACCAACAAGGGGGCAGACTTCAGTGCGAGGTAACCTGTTGCCTTCTGGAGATGGAATCATGCCCTCAAAGACAGACAAGCCTGTCCCACTAATGGGACTGTGTGAGTCCCTGTTTAGCTGCAGGTTGCGCTGGAAGTAGAGGGAGGGAACCTCTAGTTCAGGTGAACACCTAGGAGGTGCCCAGGCAGCCGAGAACTCTTGCAGCCTAAGGGATCCAGCCACCAGGTCCCAACTAAAGAGAAGACTCCTAAACTCAGACCCTAGGAGTCTGTTCCAGGGGATACAAGGACCATCTGTAACGCCTCGTAGCCGGCGCCTGAGGATGTGGACTTTGACTCGGCCACTGCTTAGAGGAGACTCTGAGGTCAGTCGAGTCGTCCCATCACCTCTGAAGCCTCAGGAGCCATCCCCGAAGGAATGTTCTGAGGAACTTGCAACACGCAAACAGGTCGAAGTTCCTTCGTTTTCCAGGACCTGGAACAAGTCTTCAGTGAGGGAAAGGCCTTGACCTTCCACCGCACTAACCCTACGACTGTGCAATACACCTACTGCCCGGTACCTGTCCTCCACAAGATCCACTTATACATACTCTCAGGCCCAGAGAGAAGGGCAATGGAGGAGTATATAAAGGAGGCTCTTGCCAGGGGTTTCATTTGGCCCCCCACCTCACCAGCTGGCGCAGGCTTCTTTGTACAAAAATAAATGGGAGCCTGCAGACGTGCATTGATTATAAAGGGTTGAACCACATAACAGCCAAGAATTGTTACCCCCTTCCACTCATAATACTGCCTTTGAGATTGTCCGAGGGTCATGAAGCTGGACTTGCAGAGTGCTTGCAATCTGGTCTGCATAAAGGAGGGCAATGAGTGAAAACCACTTTCAATACATGATGGGCCACTATGAGTACTCGGTTATGCCCTTCGGTCTTGTAAACACTCCAGCAGTTTTTCAGGCCTTTATAAACGATGTGCTCTGGGATATTCTACATAAGTACACCTTTGTCTACTTGGATGATATCGTAATCTTCTCGAAGTTTATGGAGAAGCATGTCACTCAGGTCAGAGACATTTTAAAGAGGCTGCTGGACCATGGACTTTATGTCAAGCTGGAGAAGTCTGAATTTCACATGACCACCATTTCATTTTTGGGCTTTATCATCTTTAATGGAAATCTCTGGCAGTCAGAGGTTGGCCACCAGCATCCAACAGGTCCAATGATTCCTGGGATTTGCCAGCTTTTACCAGAAGTTCATCAGGAACTTTAGTTCAGTGGCAGACCTGCAGACAGCTCTGAACGAGAAATCCATGGGCCCTTCTGTCTGGACTACCAAAGCGAAGGTTGCTTTTGTAGAGCTCAAACAACAGTTCACATCAGCTACCGTTTTGGTTTCATGTAAGCCGGACCTTCCCCTCATCGTGGAGGAGGATACCTCACATCGGGGTGGGGGCAGTGTTGTCTCAACGATTCCGTTCAGGCAATAAACTGCATCTGTGTGCACTCTTCTCCAGGCAGCTATCCCCAGCAGAGAGGAACCATGACATCAGGAATCAGGAGCTTACTTGCAGTTAAATTGGCTTTGAAAGTCACTGACTTGAAGGGGCCAAGAACCTTTTATCATTTGGACAGACCACAAGAGCCTGGCTTGTAGTCAGGAGACAAGAGACTGAATTCCAGGCAGACCAGGTGGTCTCTTCTCTTTAACCGCTTTAATTTCATGCTGACCTATTGACCGGAGTCAGAAAACCAGAAACCAGATGCCTCATCCCATCAGTTTGACGAACCCGAACGAGAGGAGCAGATTGCCCCCATTTCGCCCCAAGCCAAGGTGGTAGCGCCAACTCGTTGGGGTATAGACGCCCTTGTTTGCAAGGCCCAAGCACAAGGGGAGATTTCTAAGAACAGTCCTCCAGGGTAGCTGTTCGTCCCAAGTTCCGTCCGGCCTCAGGTACTCCAATGTGGACATTCATTGAGAATGGCCGCCCTGCCAGGGATTGCCAGGACACTCGAGTTCATCAAGAGAAGGTACTGGTGGCCCAGAATGGTGAAAGAGGTTCAACAATACGTGGTCTGCGCCCGGAACAAGGAGCCCTGTATCCACCCTTAAGGGATCCTCCACCCACTGTCTGTTCCAGACGGACCATGGGCACTTGCCTCCATGGACTTTGTCACATGTCTTCCGCCATCCGCGGGGAAGACCATTACCATGGTAATTGTCGAAGGCCTGCAAATTCACTGCCTTGAACAAGCTACTGTCTCTGACAGAAACATCCAAAATTGTCCTGGTCCAGGTCTTCATGATCCACGAGTTCCCGGACATTGTCCTTGGATCGTGGTCTACAGTTCGCATCATGCTTCTGCTCGGGGAGAAGGGTCTGCACTGCGCAGGCGCGTGACGTAGCGCGCCAAGGTTTAAAAGCAGACCACTATATACAGCGGCCATCGTTAGAGTGGACTGAGTCAGAGTGGGGCGGCTTTGGCTCAAACAGGCTTCAGCGAGAACAGGCAGAGGCCAGGGTAGGTTCCGGTAAGTTTTTTGTTCAGATTGTCTAGCGCAGAGAGGATGCCAGGCAGGAAGTTAGAATGCTCCTCTTGCAGGATGTGGGAAGTCAGGGAGCCCTCCGGTGTCCCTGACAACAACACCTGCAAGAAGTGCATCCAGCTGCAGCTCCTGACAAACCGCGTTAGGGAACTGGAGCAGGAACTGGATGACCTGTGGATCATTGGGGAGAATGAGGAGATTATAGATAGTAGCTACAGGGAGGTAGTTACGCCAAAGAAGCAGAGGACAGGAAATTGGGTCACTGTCAGGCGAGGGAAGAGGAAAGGGCCGGCAGAGCAGGGTTCCCCTGTGGCCATTCCCCTCAACAACAAGTATACCGCATTGGATACTGTTGGGGGGGGGAATGACTTACCTGGGACTAGCTGCAGTAGCCGGATCTCTGGCACTGAGTCTGGCTCTGCAGTGCAGAAGGGAGGGTGGAAAAAGAGGAGAGCGGTAGTGATAGGGGACTCGATAGTTAGAGGTGCAGATAGAAGGTTCTGTGGTCGTGACAGAGAATCCAGGATGGTTTGTTGCCTCCCGGGTGCCAGGGTCAAGGATGTCTCTGATCGATTGCATGACATTCTGAAGTGGGAGGGTGATCAGCCAGATGTCATGGTGCACATCGGTACCAATGACATAGCAAGGAAGAGTGAGGAGGTCCTGGACAGTGAGTATAGAGAGCTTGGTAGGAAGTTGAGAAGCAGGACCTCGAGGGTGGTAATCTCAGGATTGCTACCTGTGCTAGGTGCCAGTGAGGGTAGGAATAGGATGCTCTGGAGGAGGAACAAGTGGCTGAGGAACTGGTGTAGGGGGCAGGGTTTCAGATTTCAGGATCATTGGGACCTCTTCTGGGGCAGGTGGGACCTGTACAAGAGAGACGGGTTACACTTGAACCACAGGGGGACCAATATCCTTTCAGGGAGGTTTGTTAGTGCTATTGGGGAGGCTTTAAACTAGATTTGCAGGGGGATGGGAATCAGAGTGCCAGAGCTGACAGTGAGGCTGGAATGAAAATAAATGATATTGAAAGTTTAAGCAAATCCGCTGATAGAAAGGTTGTGAGTGGTGGTAAAAATCTTCTGAGGTGTATATATTTCAATGCTAGGAGTATTGCGGGGAAGGCGGATGAGTTGAGGGCGTGGATTGACACGTGGAATTATGATGTTGTAGCAATTAGTGAAACTTGGCTACAGGAGGGGTAGGACTGGCAGCTTAATATTCCAGGGTTCCGATGTTTCAGATGTGATCGAGGCAGAGGAATGAAAGGTGGGGGAGTAGCATTGCTTGTTAGGGAAAATATTACAGCAGTGCTCAGGCAGGACAGGTTAGAGGGCTTGTCTACTGAGTCCTTATGGGTGGAGCTGAGAAACAGGAAAGGTATGGCCACATTAGTGGGATTGTATTACAGACCACCCAATAGTCAACGAGACTTGGAAGAGCAAATCTGCAGAGAGATAGCAGGCAACTGCAGGAAACATAAAGTTGTGGTAGTAGGGGATTTTAATTTTCCATACATTGATTGGGACTCCCATACTGTTAGGGGTCTAGATGGTTTAGAGTTTGTAAAATGTGTTCAGGAAAGTTTTTCTAAATCAGTATATAGAGGGACCAACTAGAGGCGATGCAATATTGGATCTCCTGTTAGGAAACGAATTAGGGCAAGTGACAGAAGTCTGTGTAGGGGAGCACTTTGGTTCCAGTGATCATAACACCATTAGCTTCAATTTGAACATGGACAAGGATAGATCTGGTCCTAGGGTTGAGGTTCTGAACTGGAAGAAGGCCAAATTTGAAGAAATGAGAAAGGATCTAAAAAGCGTGGATTGGGACAGGTTGTTCTCTGGCAAAGATATGATTGGTAGGTGGGAAGCCTTCAAAGGGGAAATTTTGAGAGTGCAGAGTTTGTATGTTCCTGTCAGGATTAAAGGCAAATTGAATAGGAATAAGGAACCTTGGTTCTCAAGGGATATTGCAACTCTGATAAAGAAGAAGAGGGAGTTGTATGAAGTGTATAGGAAACAGGGGGTAAATCAGGTGCTTGAGGAGTATAAGAAGTGCAAGAAAATACTTGAAAGAAATCAGGAGGGCAAAAAGAAGACATGAGGTTGCCTTGGCAGTCAAAGTGAAGGATAATCCAAAGAGCTTTTACAAGTACATTAAGAGCAAAAGGATTGTAAGGGATAAAATTAGTCCTCTTGAAGATCAGAGTGGTCAGCTTTGTGCAGAACCAAAGGAAATGGGGGAGATCTTAAATAGGTTTTTTGCGTCTGTATTTACTAAGGAAGCTGGCATGAAGTCTATGGAATTGAGGGAATCAAGTAGTGAGACCATGGAAACTGTACAGATTGAAAAGGAGGAGGTGCTTGCTGTCTTGAGGAAAATTAAAGTGAATAAATCCCCGGGACCTGACAGAGTGTTCCCTCGGACCTTGAAGAAGACTAGTGTTGAAATTGAAGGGGCCCTGGCAGAAATATTTAAAATGTCGCTGTCTACGGGTGAAGTGCCGGAGGATTGGAGAGTGGCTCATGTTGTTCCGTTGTTTAAAAAAGGATCGAAAAGTAATCCGGGAAATTATAGGCCGGTGAGCTTAACGTCAGTAGTAGGTAAGTTATTGGAGGGAGTACTAAGAGACAGAATCTACAAACATTTGGATAGACAGGGGCTTATTAGGGAGAGTCAACATGGCTTTGTGCGTGGTAGGTCATGTTTGACCAATCTATTGGAGTTTTTCGAGGAGGTTACCAGGAAAGTGGATGAAGGGAAGGCAGTGGATATTGTCTACATGGACTTCAGTAAGGCCTTTGACAAGGTCCCGCATGGGAGCTTAGTTAGGAAAATTCAGTCGCTAGGTATACATGGAGAGGTGGTAAATTGGATTAGACATTGGCTCGATGGAAGAAGCCAGAGAGTGGTGGTAGAGAATTGCTTCTCTGAGTGGAGGCCTGTGACTAGTGGTGTGCCACAGGGATCAGTGCTGGGTCCATTGTTATTTGTCATCTATATCAATGATCTGGATGATAATGTGATAAATTGGATCAGCAAGTTTGCTGATGATACAAAGATTGGAGGTGTAGTAGACAGGGAGGAAGGTTTTCAGAGCCTGCAGAGGGACTTGGACCAGCTGGAAAAATGGGCTGAAAAATGGCAGATGGAGTTTAATACTGACAAGTGTGAGGTATTGCACGTTGGAAGGACAAACCAACATAGAACATACAGGGTTAATGGTAAGGCACCGAGGAGTGCAGTGGAACAGAGGGATCTGGGAATACAGATACAAAATTCCCTAAAAGTGTCGTCACAGGTAGATAGGGTCGTAAAGAGAGCTTTTGGTACATTGGCCTTTATTAATCGAAGTATTGAGTATAAGAGCTGGAATGTTATGATGAGGTTGTATAAGGTATTGGTGAGGCCGAATCTGGAGTATTGTGTTCAGTTTTGGTCACCAAATTACAGGAAGGATATAAATAAGGTTGAAAGAGTGCAGAGAAGGTTTACAAGGATGTTGCCGGGACTTGAGAAACTCAGTTACAGAGAAGGTTGAATAGGTTAGGACTTCATTCCCTGGAGCGTAGAAGAATGAGGGGAGATTTGATAGAGGTATATAAAATTATGATGGGTATAGATAGAGTGAATGCAAGCAGGCTTTTTCCACTGAGGCAAGGGGAGAAAAAAAACCAGAGGACATGGGTTAAGGGTGAGGGGGGAAAAGTTTAAAGGGAACATTAGGCGGGGCTTCTTCACACGGAGAGTGGTGGGAGTATGGAATGAGCTGCCAGACGAGGTGGTAAATGCGGGTTCTTTTTTAACATTTAAGAATAAATTGGACAGATACATTGATGGGAGGTGTATGGAGGGATATGGTCCGTGTGCAGGTCAATGGGACTAGGCAGAAAATGGTTCGGCACAGCCAAGAAGGGCCAAAGGGCCTGTTTCTGTGCTGTAGTTTCTATGGTTCTATGGTTCTATGAGGGCGCTCTGTAAACTGACTGGGGCAACAGCAAGTCTTTCCTCTGGGTTTCACCCGCAGTCCAATGGCCAGAAAGAGTGGGTCAACCAAGATTTGGAACGAAACCTAAGATGCCTGACCTCAGTGGTGCTCCCATTTGATGTGGGAAGAGGTCACCCACACCTTACAAAACTTGGTACTCGGGATGTCAACATTCGAGTGACAGTTGGAGTATCCTCCCCTAATCTTCCCGAACAAGGGTCTGAGGTTGGGGTTCCTGCAGCCAAAGACCTTGCAGGCAAAAATGGACTAGGGCAAGAGAGATTTTGGTGGCCTCTAACTGGAAGGCGGAAACCAAGGCCAACCGAAGGAGAAGACAAGGAGCCACTTTGCAGACTGGGCAGCAGGTCTGGCTGTCCACTCAGGATTTACCTCTCGAGGTGGAGTCCAGAAAGACGGCACCCAAGCTCGTTGGGCCTTTCAAAGCCCTCAAGAAAGTAAACCCGATGGCTTACGCCCTGCAGCTCCCCAAGACTCTGAAGATCAATCCCATTTTCCATATCTCTAAATTGAAATCTGTCAACAGAAAACCCTTATCCCCACCATCAGCTCGCTGCCACCCAGGTATATCGATAGGGAACAGAAAAATTTTGGACACGCAGATTGTTTGTGAACTGGGGAGGGTTTGGACCCGAGGAGAGGTGCTGGGTGGCTGAAAAAGACATTTTGAATCCAGCTCACATCCACGACTACCGACACTGTCTCTCTGAGCAGCCAGGGCCGGCAGGAGTTGGCCATAGGGGTGGAGATCCTGTTATGATATGCACCCAACTGTGCCAGCTTCAGGAATTCCAATGCTCTAACTCTCCGGAGTACGGCTAGCTGGCACAGTCCCTTTCAGGATTCAGGACCGTTGCACTAATTGGCTGCCTTGTTTTGGCACCAGGATTTCAGTATTTCAGGAGCACCTGATCAGAGATTCAGTGCTCAATCGTAATCTCAACTAGGGATATTGTCCAGCATCTTATTCAGGGCTCAGTTCTTGTACCAATTCCATACCGTGTCTCAATTGATAATAATGACATCCATTATTAAGGACACCCAACACCCAGGAATGCCCTCTTCTCATTGTTACCATCAGGAAGGAGGTACAGAAGCCTGAAAGCACACACTCAGTGATTCAGGAACAGCTTCTTCCCCTCTGCCATCTGATTCCTAAATAGACACTGAACCCATGAACACTACCTCACTTTTTTAATATATATCATTTCTAATTTTGCATGATTTTTAATCTATTCAATATACTATATATATACTTACTGTAGTTGATTGATTTATTTTTTCTTTCTATATTATCATGTATTGAACTGCTGTTAAGTTAACAAATTTCATGACACATACCAATGATAATAAACCTCATCTTGGTTCTGACCCTTGCCTCAGGTACTTCAACATTTGGGTCCTAACCATCTCGTCAAAGTCTCTCGTCACATAAGCAAGAAGCCTCAGACACTGAGTATAAATGAAAATCATCAACAAAACATTTTTAGCTTAGACGAACTATTGCAAACTGATAGCATCATTATGAATTTAAACACATTACAGTGGCATGCAAAAGTTTGGGCCCCCTTGGTCAAAATTTCTGTTACTGTGACTAGCCAAGCGAGTAAACGATGACCTGATTTCCAAAAGGCATAAAGTTAAAGGTGACACATTTCTTTAATATTTTAAGCAAGATTACTTTTTTTATTTCCATCTTTAACAGTTTCAAAATAACGAAAAAAGAAAAGGGCCAGAAGCAAAAGTTTGGGCACCCTGCATGGTCAGTTCTTAGTAACACCCCCTTAGGCAAGTATCACAGCTTGTAAACGCTTTCTGTAGCCAGCTAAGAGTCTTTCAATTCTTGTTTGGGGGATTTTTGCCCATTCTTCCTTGCAAAAGGCTTCTAGTAATGTGAGATTCTTGGGCCGTCTTGCATGCACTGCTCTTTTGAGGTCTATCCACAGATATTCGATGATGTTTAGATCGGGGGACTGTGAGGGCCATGGCAAAACCCTCAGCCTGCACCTCTTGAGGTTGTCCATTGTGAATTTTGAGGTGTGTTTAGGATCATTATTCTCTTGTAGAAGCCATCCTCTTTTCATCTTCAGCTTTTTTACAGACGGTGTGGTGTTTGCTTCCAGGATTTGCTGGTAATAATTTAATTCATTCTTCCCTCTACCAATGAAATGTTCCCTGTACTACTGGCTGCAACACAAGCCCAAAGCATGATCGATCCACCCCCATGCTTAACAGTTGGAGAGGTGTTCTTTTCATGAAATTCTGCACCCTTTTTTCTCCAAACATACCTTTGCTCATTGCTGCCAAAAAGTTCTATTTTAACTTCATCAGTCCACAGGACTTGTTTCCAAAATGCATCAGGTTTGTTTAGATGTTCCTTTGCAAACTTTTGACACTGAATTTTGTGGTGAGGACGCAGGAAAGGTTTTCTTCTGATGACTCTTCCATGAAGGTCATATTTGTGCAGGTGTCGTTGCACAGTAGAACAGTGCACCACCACTCCAGAGTCTGCTAAATCTTCCTGCAGGTCTTTTGCAGTCAAACAGGGGTCTTGATTTGCCTTTCTAGCAATCCTACGAGCAGTTCTCTCGGAAAGGAGTTTTCTTGGTGTTCCAGACCTCAACTTGACCTCCACCGTTCCTGTTAACTGCCATTTCTTAATTACATTACGAACTGAGGAAACGGTTACCTGAAAACGCTTTGCTATCTTCTTATAACCTTCTCCTACTTTGTGGGCATCATTTACTTTAATTTTCAGAGTGCTGGGCAGCTACTTAGAGGAGCCCATGGCTGCTGATTGTTGGGACAAGGTTTGAGGAGTCGGGGTGTTTATAAAGCTTTGAAATTTGCATCACCTGGCCTCTCCTAATGATGACTGTAAATAAGACATAGTCCTAACAAGCTAATTAAGGTTTGAGACCTTGGTAAAAGTTATCTGAGAGCTCAAATCTCTTGGGGTGCCCAAACTTTTGCATGGTTCCCCTTTCCTTTTATCACTCTAAAATTGTACAAAACAAAAATAATACACTAATCTTGCTTAAAATGTTGAAAAGAATGTTTAATCTTTAACTTTATGACTCCTGGAGATCAGTTCATCTTCTACTCACTTAACTATTCACAGTAACAGAACTTTTGACCAGGAAACTTTTTCATGCCACTGTATATTCAATAAAAGTTAACTCCTCGTTTCTCCAAATTCCTATGTGATACAAGTAGTCTGAGATTATATTTGTGTTCAGCTTCAATCGGTCTATCATAAACATTCTCCTGCCTTCTTCCTGTAACCTATGACACCCTGACTAATCAAGAACCTATCAACCTCCGTTTTAAATATACTCAATGACTTGGCCTCCACAGCCGTCTGTGGCAACGAGTTCCACAGATTCACCACCCTCTGGATAAAGAAATCCCACCTCATTTCATTTCAATATTACTCTATTCTGAGGCTGTGCCCTCTGGTCCTATACTTACCCACCCCTGGAAACATCAACTCCAAGTGGAAGTGCAGAATATAGCATTAATGGCAAGACTCTTGGCAGTGTGGAGGATCAGAGGGATCTTGGGGTCCAAGTCCATAGGACACTCAAAGCTGCTGTGCAAGTGGACTCTGTGCATTGGCCTTCATCAATCGTGGGATTGAATTTAAGAGCCGAGAGGTAATGTTGCAGCGATATAGGATCCTGGTCAGACCGCACTTGAAGTACTGTGCTCAGTTCTGGTAGCCTCACTATAGGAAGGATGTGGAAACTATAGAAAGAGTGCAGAGGAGATCTACAAGGATGTTGTCTGGATAGGGGAGCATGCCTTATGAGAATAGGTTGAGTGAACTTGGCTTTTTCTCCTTGGAGCGACAGAGTATGAGAGGTGACCTAATAAAGGTGTACAAGATAATGAGAGGCATTGGTCGTGTGGATAGTCAGAGGCTTTTTCCCAGGGCTGAAATGGCTAGCATGAGAGGGCATAGTTTTAAGGTGCTTGGAAGCAGGTACAGAGGAGATGGCAGGGGTAAGATTTTTTTTACGCGGTGTGACGAGAATACACATAAATTAAGATGTTTGCTGACCTGGGCTAGTACCAGTGGCATCAGCAGTTGGTCTGTCACCTGTCCTCAGGGGAGGGAGAGATAAGGCACACAGTGAAGCAGCATTTGGAGGTGTTAATGAAGGAGCCATCAGTCTGGGTATTGTCAAGATCGGCTCCCCCTTTGAACCCTGAACTGTTTGAAGTGATGGACAGGCGATACCCCAGCAGGGGGATAAAAAGGGACAGGTTCGCTAAGGCAGGACACACACGACACCCGAGGTAACGAGACCCTGGAAGCGGTGCGCCTCTCACAAGTCGGTGGGAAGTACAGGGCCATAAATGCACAGGTTGGAAAGGCACGATCGGCGGGAACCTGGTGTGTGTCCACCCTTGCCTGGGTGCCAGGTTCAGCGCAGAGAAACGGTCGTATCTGGAAACGGAGGGGTCACGGTCGGTGACCTCAGACAACATCACAAAGGACTCGCACGAAAGCTGACTGCAAAGGTCTGTGTGTGGAAGCTGTGTTGAATATTCATTCATTTTGCTCTCCCTCTCCTTCCCCCCACTGTCCATCGCCACGGCAACGATTACTGCGAACTGAACTGAACTAAATTGAACAGAACTTCGCGTCACTTTGAAACTGGTCATTTACCCCTAGACAACGATAGAGCTTGATTGATGCTGAATTCTGTGTACATGTATGTTTATCATTGCTGAGCTGTTGCATTCATTATCCTTTTCATTAGAGTACTGTGTTGCTTGTTTCTTTAATAAAACTTTCTTAGTTCTAGTAATCCAGACTCCAACTGAGTGATCCAATTCTGCTGGTTTGGCAACTCAGTTACGGGGTACGTAACATAAGTGGGGTTCTCGTCTGCGATTTTGAACGCTAAATTTGGGACGGAGTAAATTGATTGGGTTAAAATTCCCGAAAGAAAGAAAAGACAAACAGCAGAAATGGAGGCTGAGGAATTTATAAAGGCACCGACCTTGGAGGCATTAGAGGATGCCAGGAAATCGGAATTGGTAGCTGTGGCCAAACGGTTGAATCTTGCTAAGGGGAAGTCGACAATGAGGAGAGAGGAGATACACAGAGCTATCGTAGAGCACTATGTATCTAAAGGTGTGTTTCCCCAAGGCGAGCTGGGGGTGGTGTCTATTGAAAAACCTGCTGGAGACGCGGTACAGGTGCAGCTCGAAAAACTGAGACTCGAGCACGAGTTCCGGGTACGGCAGTTGGAGCGAGAAGAGAAAGAGAGGGACAGACAGTTACAGCGAGAAGAGCAGGAGAGAGAGTTAGAAAGGCGGGAGAAAGAGAAAGAGTTAGAAAGGCAAGAGAGAGAGAGGGAGAGACAGTTGGAGAGAGAAGAGAAAGAGAAGCAATGGGAGCGAGAAGACAGAGAGCGGCAGAGGGAAAGGGAATTTGAGCTGGAGAAGTTAAAGATAAGGGCCGAGCAGGGGCTTGTGCCAAACCAAGGTAGAGGGTTCCGGGCGACCCAGGAGGTTAGGCTGGTTCCCCCATTTGACGATACCGACGTGGATCGGTACTTCCTCCATTTCGAAAAAGTGGCTATAAGTCAGGACTGGCCGAGGGATAAGTGGGTGGTTTTACTTCAGAGTGTACTGAAAGGGAAAGCCCAAGAAGCTTACTCAGCTTTGTCCGCGGAAGATGCCCAGAGGTATGAGGCGGTGAAAGAGGCCATCCTCAGGATTTATGAGCTGGTCCTGGAGGCATACCGGCAGAGGTTCCGGAATGCGAGGAAGCAGTGGGACCGCACGTATTTAGAGTTTGCCTGTGAGATGCAGACATATTGTGAGCGTTGGTGCACCTCGAAGGGGGTAAAGGGGGATTATGACAGACTGCTACAGCTGATCCTGATTGAGCAGTTTAAAGGTTGTGTCCCTATGGGTATGAGACCCTACCTAGATGAAAAAGAGGCAGCCACGTTAGCCGCAACTGCTAAGTTAGCGGATGAGTATGCGTTGACGCATAAAATGAAGTTTGCCCCGAGTAAAGGCTACCAGAAGGGTAGTCAGGACGGCGGGGAGAGTCTGCCGGAAAAGTCAGAAAGTAAGCCGGGGACTAGTGAGAAGGATAAGGTAGACCGGGAGCAGTCTGGTAGGAAGTCTCCCGGGGTCGTCTGTTATAATTGCGGGAAAGTCGGACACTTTGCGTCCAGGTGCTTTGCCCCAAAGAAGGAGACGGGAAAAGGGAAGACAGCGATTTTGACTGACTGTATCGAGCTGTTAAGCGAACCGCTAGGGAAGGACAGGTCTGCCAAAGTTCAGGAAGGGCGCGAGAAGTTTATCTTGGCCGGATTGGTGTCAGTGAAGGAGGGGTTAAAACCAGTTCCAGTGCGGATCTGGAGAGACATGGGAGCGTGTCAGTCACTAATACTGAAGAGTGTATTAGAGTTTAGCTCAGAGACACAGACTGGGGAGGTAGAGGTCAAAGGTGTTGAGGAAGGGACAGAGTCAGTCCCTTTGCACCAGATACACTTACAAAGCAACCTGGTCTCTGGACTAGTCACGATCGGGGTGAGGTCCAAATTACCGATGAAAGGCGTGGAAGTCTTGCTCGGTAATGACGTCACCGGGGGAATCGTGTTCCCAGTCGTCAGATTGACAGGTCAGCCTGCCAGCAGTGAGGCCCCGCCCATGGACTCACAGGTTCATCACGGGACCGCGGTAGTGAATTTAGCTGAGACGTTTCTGCCAACCTTGTACGAAAAGGGGGTAGAAAATGAAAAGAAGGAGTGTAGTGAGACAAGAGGCAGTGAGGGAGCTGGGACAGACGTAGCAGTAGCCAGGAAAGAATTTGCGCAGGCGCAGGAGCGAGATGAGGGGCTGATAGTTTCGGCAGAGACAGCTCTCGCTGACACAGACTTGACAAGGGAACTAGTAGGCTATTGTGTGGAGGAGGAAGTGCTAAGGAAGAAAGGAAGACCAAGTACCGTGCCCGCAGATGAGGAATGGGGGGTGGTGCAAAAGAGTTATGGGGATGAGGTTTTTAACATGGCCCATGAGGTACCCCCCGGTGGACATTTTGCGGTGCTGGAGGAAACAGTTGGTGGAATCATGAAAGAGGTTTACCGGCTGCCCAGGGGGAAGGATGTTATTGATCATGACCGACGCAAACTGAGATGGTCACAGGCTTTTGATATGCTAACAAACCTAGTCGGTGTTAGCGTGGAAATCAATGAAGCTAGGGGCCCCCTGATAAGAGAAAAAAACCATTTTGAAAAGATTAGTATGGGATCAATCAGATGGGAGAAGGCTATTGTTTTGGCCAGATCTACTGATAAGGTCTCTCCCTTAATCCCCGAACAAAGCGACTCTTTAGGAGAAGTAATTAAACGACTCGCACCCGCGTGTTTGATTGTCCCGAGGCGATGCAAAGAACTGGGACGTTGGGTGGTGTCTGTTACAATAGGTCAGCCTAGTAAGCAACTTCCATATAGAATGAGTAAATCAGTGACTAAAGGGCTGACGAACACAGAGGTGTGTATTGGCAATTTAATACGGCTGTCTGAAGCCAGCTTGATAGTGAACCTTGAAAAAAATGAGTTCGGCCACGCGAAGGTCACTTACCTGGGAATTGTGGTGACATAGGGGCAGCTGGCAGCGATGCAAGCTACAGTGCAGGCTATCGCTGACCTCCCAACCCCGACAGACAAGAGGGCCCTCAGAAGGCTCTTGGAGATGGTGGGGTACTGTAGGAAGTTTTGCAATAACTCTGCGGTCACTACCCCTCCACCTCCTACTAAGCCCTTGCGAGAGAAAACTAAGTCAGAATGGGACGACCCTTGTTATTGTGGTCCGGGACAAAACCAAATGAGAGGTTACATTGATCGCAATTCATCAGTGTTTTTGACCACTGTGAAGTTTGCTAAATTGGAGCCTGGTCTAAGGGATTATTAATAACACATATAAAAGGAACAGGAAAATGTGATGACTGACTGCCTGTCAAGGTGCTGACAGCTTCAAATTCTCTGTATTAGCCACATAGCTGATAAAGATGTATATTTGTGTGTATCAAATAATGTACTCATGTTTGTAATTTTTACCCCGGTAAAAATCCTTAAAGGGGGGAAGTGTGATGAGAATACACATAAATTAAGATGTTTGCTGGCCTGGGCTAGCACCAGTGGCATCAGCAGTTGGTCTGCCACCTGTCCTCAGGGGAGGGAGAGATAAGGCACACAATGAAGCAGCATTTGGAGGTGTTAATGAAGGAGCCATCAGTCTGGGTATTGTCAAGATCGGCTCCCCCTTTGAACCCTGAACTGTTTGAAGTGATGGACAGGTGATCTGGAGATGTGTAATGAAGGGACGGGAGAGAGAGCTGTCTAGAGCGGCTCCCGCTTTGAACCCTGAACTGTTTGAAGTGATGGACAGGCGATACCCCAGCAGGGGGATAAAAAGGGACAGGTTCGCTAAGGCAACACATGACACCCGAGGTAACGAGACCCTGGAAGCGGTGCGCCTCTCACGAGTCGGTGGGAAGTACAGGGCCATAAATGCACAGGGTGGAAAGGCACGATCGGCGGGAACCTGGTGTGTGTCCACCCTTGCCTGGGTGCCAGGTTCAGCGCAGAGAAACGGTCGTATCTGGAAACGGAGGGGTCACGGTCGGTGACCTCAGATGACATCACAAAGGGCTTGCACGAAAGCTGACTGCGAAGGTCTGTGTGTGGAAGCTGTTTTGAATATTCATTCGTTTTGTTCTCTCTCCTCCCCCCACTGCCCATCACCATGGCAACGATTACTGCGAACTGAACTAAATTGAACTGAACTTTGTGCCACTTTGAAACTGGTCATTTGCCCCTAGACAACGATAGAGCTTGATTGATCCTGAATTCTGTGTACATGTATGTTTATCATTGCTGAACTGTTGCATTTATTATCCTTTTGATTAGAGTACTGTGTTGCTTGTTTCTTTAATAAAACTTTCTTAGTTCTAGTAATCCAGACTCCAACAGAGTGATCCATTTCTGCTGGTTTGGCAACTCAGTTACGGGGTACGTAGCAGCGGGGAATGTTGAGTGCGTGGAATGGGCTGCCAGTGGTGGTGGTGGAGGTGGAAACGATAGGGTCCTTTAAGAGACTCCTGGATGGGTACATGGAGTTTAGAAAAATAGAGGGCTATGGTTAAAGCCTAAGTAGTTCTAAGGTAAGGACATGTTTGGCACAGCTTTGTGGGCCGAAGGGCCTGTATTGTGCTGTAGGTTTTCTATGTTTCTATGTTTCTATGTGCAGTCTAACCAATGCCTTATAGTGCCTCGTCATAACATCCTTGCTCTTATATTCTAGTTCTCTCAAAATGAATGCTGACACTCATTTGCCTTGCTCACCACCGCCGAGGACTCCCAAGTCCCTTTGCGCCTCATTTTTTGAATTCTTTCTCATTTTAGAAAATAGTCTATGTCTTTATTTCCTCTATCAAAGTACATGACCATCCACTTCCATTGGCCAGTTCTTTGCCCGTTCTTCCAATCTGTCTAGATCCTTTTGCTGACTCCCTGCTTCCTCAACACTACCTGCCCTTCTACCTTTCTCCATATCATTCGCAAACTTGGCCACAAAGCCATCAATTCAAACTTTAAAGTGCATTTATTGTCAAAGTGTGTTTGTAGGATTGTTGGCCAAGCTTGGAGGTTAGGTCACCAGTCAGGGTGACATCATCAGTGCACAACTGAGTGTTGTTTCTGCTGAGTGCTCAAATTCATATTGCTCTGACTCATTGCTCTGATTGGTTGGCTCTGGCTCTGGCCGCTGGTCTCCGCAGGGTCGCGCCAACCAGATAGTTGAGGGATTCCTGCTAGCCCGTATCCCTGGTTATCTGTCGGTGTGAGCGTTAGTTCCTCAGGTGTCCACAGATCACCCCAGGGCTCCAATCTTGCAGATGCTTACGTTTGTAAATGGCTTCCGGGTGAATATGCTTGTTAATTGTTTTCCACTGAGAGCTCATGGACTCAGGGTCTTGGTCTATCTTTTTTGTGTGACTGTATTTTCTTGATATAGGTGCTTGCTATCTTATACATGCTGTATGTTCTTTGTGCTGTGTGTGACTGTTGGTATGTGTTTTGCACACTTTATATCATGGGCTGTGGAAAGTTGAAACCGGCCCCCCCACCACCACCACATAATTCTTCAACCAGTGGTTTGGGTGGCCCCATTTACTCCACTATTCTCCTTCTGATGTTCAGTGTCACAACCATTTGCCCAGGTCTTCCACTCTGTAACTACACTTCCTACACTGGGAATGCACCCCACCTCACACCCCATTACCATCCTTGTGCGAGCTCCTGTGCAGCCAAAATCCTGTCCCATTTGAAAGCCTTCAGCCTTTGAAACTCAAACACAGACTTTGATGTCCTGGATTGCGTGTGTATCTGTGTGCGCGTGTCTGTTGTGCGTGTTTGTGTATATGTCTATGTGTGTATCTGTGTGCGTTTGTGTGTATCTGTGTGTGTGTGTGTGTGTCTGTGTGCGTGTGTCTGTGTGCGTGTGTGTGTGTCTGTGTGAGTGCGTGTCTGTGTGCCTGCGTGTGTGTGTCTGTGTGTGTGTGTGTGTGTGTCTGTGTGCGTGCGTGTCTGTGTGCGTGCGTGTGTGTGTGTGCGTGTGTGTGAGAGCGTATCTGTGTGTGTGTGTGTGTCTGTGCGCGTGTCTCTGTGCGTGTGCATGTGAGTGTGTTTTCATTCCACAGAGCACGTAGCTGGAAGGAAGATCACTCCAAGTCAGCGTGGTGTGTGAGGATGCACTGGCATAGAGACACCAACCGACCGACAATCACAGGATAAGAGAGAGCAAGCTCTCTGTCACTGGCACTTCGAAACCCCCGTATACAGTCAGAGGGACGGAGGGTGAAGGAGGTCTCACCGTCAGGATGTGCCAAAAATTCCGCAGTATGAAGGAGAGCAGTTAAACTGCAGGAAAACATGGGAGTCCCATTGTGGAAAGTCAAGAAATTACCCGTTTCTGCCAAAAAAACATCGTAATGAAGACAAATAGTAAGCTCACAATGCTTCAAGTGTAGTCTCACCAATGTCTTGTGGAGATGTAACATGTGTTCCGTGCCCTGACTGATGAAGGCAAGTGTGGTGTATGCCTTCTTCCCCACCCTGTCTTCTCGCATTTCCACTTTCAGGTAGCCATGACCCCCTGTTGTGGCAGAGTGTCTTTCCATAGACTCGTACGATGCTGTGTTCCTCATGGGGACTGGACAAACCTAACCCAGTCCACTGATAGTTACCGGCCAGGAGTGGGGAGGAGGGGCCAGCTGAGCTTTTCCTGACACCAGTGTTCATCCGGAGAATGAAGCTGAAGCCAAGCTCCTTGATGGACTTCCAGGTGGTGTTTCCATAGGGAAGCACTCAGATGAGGTGCTGGGGGGTGGGGGAAGAAAACGGACATGGATAGGTCCTCTACAAATGCCGGAGGGACGGAGAGGGCTGGCAGGAAGGGGTTTTGTTGCATGGGGGAGAGGGAGAGACCATGAGGTGCTAGTGACTGGATTTAGATTGGGTGCGATGTATGAGGTTCTATCATGCTTTAAGCTGGCCACTGGGGCACAGACATGGGCAGGGCAAACAGCTAAATGAGTGGACAATGTTAGCAGCTTGCTTGTGACCCAGTGATGAGGAGAGAATGGTGCAGGCAGTGAGGAGGTGCTGAATCTCCATGAGAAGCCTGGCAAGATCATGAACTCCTCCCCATCCCCTCCACCCCCACTGCCATCTCCTCTCTCCACCCTTTTGTTCCCTCGATACACAGCTTCCCTTACCTCTTCAATCCTCTTCACTCCTCGACCCCCCTCCAATCTTCTCCCCTTCATCTCTTGTGCATTCCAATCCCTTTCCTCAGATCCCCTTTTCTCTACACTCCCCTCGTCTGCACCATTTCCTCCACCCCTCTCCTCAGCCTCCCTACTCCCCCATCCTTCTTCTCAGCTTCCCTACACCCTCCACCCCTCTCCTCAGCCTCCCTACCTCCTCCACCCATTTCCTCAGCCTTCCTCCTCAGCCACAATGCTTCCTCCACTCCCTTTCCACAGACCCGAAGCTCCCTCTGCACTCTCCGATACCCTTTCTTCCCCTGTGGGATCCCTGCCCTTCCCATTACCGCCAATTCCACATTGAACTGAAGGTAGGAAGGTCCCCACAAGTGAGGCTCAACCCAGAGTGCTAGGCCCAGATCCAGCGGGAAGTGAAATCACGGCATCTCTCCAGACTTCCCAGCTGACTCATCAGAGGAAAGATCACTGATTTGTTGGATCTGCTAATCCGATGAAAATTAACTCACAACCCAGATGAATCCCAGGCATCACAACTGAAAATGGCATTAAATTGTGGATCTAAGTGAGCTTTGCATCAAAGACCACCTTGGCCTTTAACCACAGAACAAATACTGTGATTAGTCATTTTGTCATTGGTAAATAACATGTATACAGTACAGCCCTTAAATGATTTAAGATGCCACATCAAAGACTTATTCCCAAAGTTTTAAGACTGTTAATTGCTTCACTCTCCTCGGAGAAAGTTTAGCAGCAGTGGCACTAATTCTCACTGTTTACCGTAGTTGAGGGTTTCCTGCACTGCTCTCCACCCTGATGGAGATATCCACTGCAAGGCTGCAGAGGCTGTGGTAAGCAAATGTGCTCTGTCCACGAAGTGCCAGCCCTTCCGTTTCCCAACAACATGCCAGCTCTACTGGCAGGGAAGCTGGACTCTCTTTCTGTGTTCCTGGATGAAGGAGGACACTCTTCAAAAGCCTTGTCCACGCTGCTCTCTGGCCTGACAGCCATCTTGACCACTGCCGAGACTGTGGTGTGCGCAGTCTACAGGAGCCCCCAGCAACACCCTTGTGAGGGAGAGGGGAGGGGAAAGAGTGAGTGGTGTTGCATTTTTTCTCCCTTCCTGAGTCTGGATCTCCTGCTATCACTTTATCCTCCCACATAGAGTCATGCAACACTACAGCACAGAAACAGGCCCTTTGGCCCATCTAGTCCATGCCTAGTCCCATTAACCCATACACGGACCATAGCCCTCCATACCCCTCCCATCCGTGTACTTATCTAAATTTCTCTGAAATGTTGAAATTGAACCACATCCACCATTTCCATGGACAACTTGCTCCACACTCTCATCGCCCTCCGAGTGAGGAAGTTCCTTCTCAGGGTCCTCCTAAACGTATCACCTTTCACTCTTGACCCACGACTTCCAATTCTAGTCTCACCCAACCTCAGTGGAAAAAGCTTGTTTGCATTTACCCTATCGATACCCCTCATACTTCTTGTATACATCTGTCAAATCTCCCCTCATTCTCCTTCACTGCAGTGAATAAAGTCCTAACCTGTTCAACCTTTCCCAGTCCCAGCAACATCCTTGTAAACTTCCTCTGCACTCGTTCAATCTTATTGATATCTCTCCTGTAGGTAGGTGACCAAAACTGCACACAATACTCTAAATTGGGCCTCACCAGCGCATTATACAATGTCAACATAACATCCCATCTCCTGTACTCAACACTTTGATTTATGAAAGCCAATGTGCCAAAGGCTCTCTTTACAGCCCTCTCTCCCTGTGGTGCCACTTTCAAGGAATTATGGATCTGTATTCCCAGATCCCTCCGTTTAGCCACACTCGTCAGTGCCTGGCCGTTCCCAGAGACATGGGAGTTGGTAGGTTAATTGGCCACAGTACATGATCCCTGGTGTGTGGGTGAATTTGGAGGGGAGTTGAGAATGTGTGAGAATAAATGGGATTATGGTATGATTAGTGTGAAAGGGTGCTCACTGATCAATGGGTCATAGGGTTTGTATCATCACCATTCCTTCAGTAAAGAACCAAAGGCAGCAATTATAGTCATAGACTCGTACAGCACAGAAACAGGGCCTTCAGTCCAAGCGCCCACGCTGACCAAGGTGCTAGTCCCATTTGTCTGTGAGTGACTGAATGTTTCCGATCCACGAACCTGTCCTAATGACACAAACGTTGTGAAGGCACCCCGCCCCCCCCCAGCTCCAGCTTCTCCAGCTTCCTCTGGCAGATCGTTCCATGCATCCACTGCCCTCCGTGTGGAAAAACCTCTCCCTCAGGTGTCTTCCCCCTCACCTTAAACTATGTCCTCTGGTTTTAGACTCCCTACCTGGGAAAGCGACTGTGAATATCCACCTTATCCATGCCTCGGTGCTCTATAAGGTCACCTCACACCTTTATGCTCCAATACAGAGGGTCAATAGAGGCTGCAGAGGGTTGTGGGCTCAGCGAATGTTTTTACTGGCACAAGCCTCCCCTCCATCCAGGGTATCTTCTAAAGACGATGTCTCAGGAAGGCAGGTCCTTCATTGAGGGACTCTCACCTCCCAGGACATGCCCTCCTCTCATTACTACCATCGGGGAGGAGATACAGGACCCTCACCACCCAGGATATGCCCTCCTCTCACTACTACCATCGGGGAGGAGATACAGGACCCTCACCTCCTAGGACATGCCCTCCTCTCACTACTACCATCGGGGAGGAGATACACACTCAAAAGTTTAGGAACAGGTTCTTCCCCTCTGAATCCAGGAACACCACCTCACTGCCCCTCTTTCACACTCTTTAGTTAGTTAGTTAAAACTTTTAGTAATTTTTGTGTCTTTCACTGTACTGCTGCCACAAAACAACAAAGTTCACGACGTACCTCAATGATAGTAAACCTGCTCCTTCCTCTGACATGGCAACCAGAACAGTTCGCAATCCTCCAAGTGTGGGCTCACCTACACCTTGTGGAGCCACCATTTCCGTGCCTGACCCCCAACCTTTGGTTTGTACTCCCTCAGCTCCCCATCCGGATGAGCAGGCGCTGTTCCAATGTGATGAGAGAGTCACCGCCACCTCCAATTCTGGCAGTGTGTTCCAGAAGTCCCGTCACCCACTGAGTGAAATCATTGTTGCCTCTTTCCTTCTACCTATCAACATCTTTGCTAAGGACATACGGCATGTCCTTCTTATCAACTCTACTATACACATCAATTAAATCTTCTTCATTCCCATCAAAATAACCCTAGCCTTGTTAGTACATCCCCTTACCAATGTAATTCCTTCACAAAAATTATAGTCTTGTCAATATAATTCTCTGTCAATTCCTGTCCAATATAATTCTCCAGTGATTCCTGGCCAGTATAATTCCATTGTGATTCCTGACCAATATAATTCTCCAGCGATTCCTGACCAACATAATTCTCCAGCAATTCCTGACCAACATAATTCTCCAGCGATTCCTGACCAATATAATTCTCCAGAGATTCCTTACCAGTGCTATTTTCCAACTCTGGAAGTCTAATTTTGTCCTGATGTGGGTTCTAACTTGAAACACCAACCCTTCCCTTCTTCCCAAGGACATAGCTTGATCTGCTGAATTCCTCCAGCAGTTTTTTTTACTTCACATTCCAGTGTTTACGGTCCCTGTTGTGTCTACATTCTGCACCTCTACCCAGTAGTACAGGACCCTTCTCAGTGACCCCCGCCTGTTCTGGAATGTCTAGATGAACAAGTGTCTGTGGAAACAGAGAAACGCAATGATCCCTTGGTCTTCCCAGCCGTGAGGGAGGATGACACACACACACACACACACACACACACACACACACACACACACACACACACACATGAAGATGCACACAAACACACACACGCGCACACACGGACATGTAGATGCACACATGAAGTGTAAGCACTGCCACCTAGGGGCAGGCAGCACTCAGCACTGCTGGGAATAACCTGTGGGAGAAGCAGATACAAGAAACCAACAACAGTGGCTTGAATTTCTATCAAAAATCATCTGCTCGGGCCACTCAGCAGATCAATCAGCATCTACCGGGGGAAAGAAATTGTTCATGTTTCAGATTGAGACCCTGTATCAGGACTAAGAGTGCAGAAAGAGGCTAGCTAGAGAAGTGTGGGACGTCTCTCTCACACACACACACACACACACACACACACACACACACACACACATTCACATACATACACACACAAACACATTCACACACACACATATTCACAAACACACACACACATTCACACACATAGTCACACACATACTCACACACACAAACACATTCACACACACACATATTCACAAACACACACACACACACGCACACACATTCACATACATGGTCACACACATTCGCATACATACACACACACTCACAAACACACACGCAACATTCTCTCACACACACACACACATTCTCTCTCTCTCTCACACACACAAACACACACACACACACACACACAGAAAGGAAGCCAACAGGGTGACTTCATTAGTGAGACAGGCCAGAGGGTGATTATTGGAACGAAGGAGGGTGGCGGATGATAGGCAGGTGACGGAGGGAAGGGAGAAGGTAGTGACAGAGGCAGGAGGTTGATAAACAACACATGGGTTACCGGTGCTGGAATCTGATAACTAAGGAAGGTAGCAATGGGAACCATTTGGGAAGAGATGAAGGACAGGTGAGGGGATTGGTGGGTTTAATGTGGATTGAACCAGGAGGGGTATAGAAATGGTTGAAGGAGGTGGAGATGGGGTATGGGAAAGAGAACAAGGATGAGAGGGTCAGAGGTGAATTGGAAGGAGAGGGATAGTGAGTAGGAACAATATAGAAAGGAAGGGTGGTTTGAAATTGGAAAACTCAGCGTGTTAACAGGAGAGTTTTACTGCACTGATCGGCTCTGCTGCCCCATCCCAAACTCCATAAGTTTAACAACTCTCTTTCTAGCCACTGCTCTCCCTGTTGTTCAACACTCCAAACTCCCCCTGAGTTAACTCCCTCCTGGAGTTCACATTCAGAGTTATAGAGCAATTCAGCACAAATACAGACCCTTCAGCCCAACGTCCATGCTTACTCTGTTGCCCATCCAACTGGTCAGAACGTCCTGCATTTGACCCATATCCCTCCAGCCCTGCCCTCCCTCTACCTCTCCCAGTGCTTCTCACATCTTTCTATTGTATCTGCCTCCAACATTTCTTCTGGCAGCTCATTTCATACACTCTCCACCTGCTGTATGAAAAACTGCCCGTCGGGTCCCTTTTAAATCTTTCCCCTCTCGCCCTAAATCTATCTCCCCTAGCTCTGGCCTCCCTTACCCAGGGGAAAGATCTGTTGCCATCCACCTTATCACAATTTTAAAAGCTTCTATAAAGGTTGTCCTTTATTCTCCTAATTTCCAAGGAATCAAGACCGAGCATGGCCAAGCTCTCCCAATAACTCGGACCTGTTAGTCCTGGCATGTCCTATAAATCTATTCTCTACTCTTTCCAGTTTACCTGCATCTTTCCTATAACAGAGTGACCAAACATGGACACAATACTCCAAGTGCATCACTCCATGACTTACGAATCTGCAATGGAATGTCACCTCCTATACTCAATGTGCTGACTGAAGAAGGTCAGCCTGCTAAAGGCCTTTTTTCACCACCCTGCCCTCTTGTGATATGTTTCAATGATCTTTGCACTTGTACTCTCAGCTCCCCCTGTTCCACTGCAGTCCCTAGTACCCTACCATTTATAATGTAAGTCCTACTCTGGTTTGAGTTTCCAAATTCACAGACAACACAACAGTGATCGGGTTGATCTCCAACAGAGACGAATCAGTGTACAGAGTGGTGGTACAGAACTTAGTGAGCTGGTGCTCAGAGAACAACCTGTCTCTTAATACAGCAAAGACTAAGGAGCTAATTATCAATTTTGGAAAGTCATGGGATGACGAGTATGCTCCAGTCTACATTAACAGAGACATAGTGGAGAGAGTGTCCAGTTTCAGGTTTCTGGGAATACACATCTCAGAAGACCTTACATGGTCCACTAACACCACTACAATAGTTACGAAAGCACAGCAACACTTGTTTTTCCTCAGGACGCTGAAGAAAGCTGGTCTACCTGAACAGATGCTGGTGATCTTTTACCACTGCACCATAGAGAGCATCTTAACGTACTGCATCTGTTCTATTGTGTAATTAAATTTTAGTAATGTTTGAGTAATCTTGTATAGATATTGCTTGATTAAGTAATCTTGCTTGCTTAAATACTTAATTACAGGTTATATGTATAAATACATTAATTGCATACGTCAGCATGCTACCACAGGACACATGCATACCTTGCTTAAAGGAAACTCTAAACCAGACACGCATTCCCGGACTCCCATGTTTTCTTTGAATTAGTTTAATGTTTTGAAGTTAAAAAACATAACATTGGTGATGAGGTATTTTTAAAACAAACCCGAGACAGCTACCAACTGTTAAAGTGGAGTGAGACGTTCACAGAAGAGAATTTTGCACAACCCAGCTAATGGAGAGACTGTCTTCAGAATGGAGAACGTACACATAAAGAGTGAGTACTGGGTGACACTAATCATAAAAAAAAATCAGGAATGGCAGGTTCCTTCAGAAAGATTGACGGGTTTGATTACACAGCTCATGTATACTGAGCTATTGACACAGCATTTTGAGGCAAATGAAATAACCAATGAGAAGCAAGTGTCAATTTTTCCGAGTTCATTAGGTTGAAAAGCATACAGTTTGCTTCAAAGTTTGACTGCTCCAACCAAACCATCAGAACTGAGCTTTCCTGATATTGTCAAAGTAACGCAGCAACACTTAGAGCCAAGACCATTGTTGATTGCAGGATGCTTCAGGTTTCATAAGCAGAATCAAAGAGGAGGAGAGTCCATTTCAACGTATGTGGCTGAACTGAAGAGATTGTCTGATCATTGTCAGCTTGGTAATGGTCTTAATGATACACTGAGAGATCATTTAGTTTGTGGAATCTCAAAAGAAAGCATTCAGAAGCAGCTCCTAACTGAAGCACAGCCACCATTCAAAAGAGCAATAGAAACCACTATTTCGATGGAAACCACAGACGAAGTTGCAATTGAGTTGCAGTCAGGAAAGAAAGTGAGTGTGAACAAAATTGCAACATTTAAACGAAAACTAGCCTGGCTGAACAAATTGTGTTACTGTTGTGGCAGCGGATCACATAGACCAGACTAATGCAGATTTAAAGGCAAAACTTGCAGAAAATGCAACAAGGTAGGACACGTACAAAGAGCATGTCAGGCAGGCAAAAATAAATGACTGCTCTGGGAAGAGAAAAGGCTGAAAAGTCAAGTTGCACTAATCTGCATGCTGTTGATGAAAAATCTAATAATGATGAGAGTGACCCAGGACTGCATAGCCTTGAGATTTACAATGTGAAAACAAACAATATAAAAGCAACATGGTCCACGCCAGAAGTGAATGGCAAATTAATCAAAATGGAATTAGACATTGGTTCAGCTGTTTCAGTCATTCCACAAAATGAGTTTGAATGGCATTTCAAAGTTACCAAACTGAGAACTTATTCTAGAAAAAAGATAACTCCTATGGGAATGACATTTGTAACAGTTAAATACAACGAGCCACATTAGGCTTTTATGTGGTAAAAACAGGAAGGTCGGCATTGTTGGCCATGATTGGCTGAGACAACTACAACTTGATTAGAGATCCATCCACCATCTGCAGGCCACATCCCCTGTAATGGAGCCATATGAAAGCAAATTAAGAAAGATACAGATGATGCCACAGGAGTGGTATTGGCAAACTCAAAAAACTCAAGGGTAAAATGGTGTTAAATGAAAATACGGCACCCAAGTTTTGCAAAGCCTGGCTGGTTCCTTGTAGCATTCATGATAAAGTAGATGGTGAGCTAGATCACATGGAGGCTGAAGGAATTCTTTCCAATGTTGAGTGGAGCCCATGGGTAATGCCAGAGGTCCCAGTAGCCAAGAAGAATGAGTCTGTCAGGATCTGTGGTGATCTTGAGGTCACCATCAACCCAGCACTCAAAATAGATCTATACCCTCTGCCCAGGATAGAGAATACAGGTTTCCCCCACCATCTGAAGGTAGAGCGTTCCTATGAAATGGTTCATAGGCCGAAATGTCGTAAAGCGAAGAAGCAATTACCATTTATTTATATGCGAAAATTTTCTGAGCGTTCGCAGACCCAAAAATAACCCACCAAATCATGACAAATAACACATAAAACCTAAAATAACAGTAAAAGCAGGAGTGATATGATAAATACGCAGCCTATATAAAGTAGAAATACTTCTCTACAACGATTGCCTGCATAGATCTCCGTAGCGAAAGTCTCACGCAAGTGCTCTCGGCAGAAAATCTCACGCAAGCGCTGTTGGCATAAACGCGCTCTCCAGTAACCTTTAAGCTATGAAGCTGCCAAATCTACCAAATAACACCTAAAAATACACAGCCTATATAAAATAGAAATAATGTATGTACAGTGTAGTATCACTTACCAGAATCGGGAAGACAGCTTGCCGAGCAAACTGGTGATGGTGTGTTAGTCTGAGTCGTCGCAGGTTGGGTGGCGCAGTGGCCCTCACCCTCCGGGCCACCGACCCAATACATTGCTGCGAAGAACACAGCAGTAGCCGAGAGGCACACAGCACACCTTTAAGAAAAAAGCCAAAATAAACATGCTAATTAATTACGTGTCGGTGGGACCTAATTAATTAGCTTGTTTATTTCGGCTTTTTTCTTAAAGATGTGCTGTGTGCCTCCCAGCTACCGTTGCATTCTCCATGAATCGGTACAGTATCTGTCCGGGGCCCAGGTGTTGGGGTGGTGGGACACGGGGGTGTCATCTCATCGTCAATCAGGGTAGGCAGCTCATCTTCTCCTACGACTGCCTCCCTCGATGTCGAAGATCTAGGTTCATCGTCTGCTGTGGCTGATGTGGAAGGCTTGCTTGACTGCTGAGCCTCGCGCATTTTTCTATCATACAGTTGTTTGTAAGCACTCAAACCATCCCGCAAATATCCCCTAAACCTACGTACCCTTTCAAAATTAAAGTCGTACTTTATCATTGCAGCGAAAATCTCACGCAGTTGCTTCACTTCCTGCATTTGGTTTCGATTGTTATCCGTTCCTCTTCCAATTGCATCAGCTCTTCATCTGTCAGTTCTTGGTGATGGGACGCCAAAACCTCTTCAACATCATCTTCGTCAGCTTCCACAAGCCAAACTCACTTTGTCCTTGCTTCGTTCACCATGATCGAAACGCTTAATTATGTCTAGTTTTACGCTAAGTGTAACACTCTTACGAGCTCTTTTAGGCTTTTCCAATACCTCAGAACTCATCTTGCAAACGGCTGCTCACAGGCACGTGTTTAAACAATGCCGTTCCGAATCCGGGGGAGAGCAGCTGCTCGGGACGCGCGCTGCCTTTTATCGCGCACTGATTTTTTATTGCGTGCTACCTTTCTTCGTAACAGTGAAAACACCTTCTGAAAGCGAAAACAGGGTACTAATGTAGGTCTTTCGTAACAGTGAGGTTTCGTAAAGCGAACATTCGAAAAGCGGGGGACACCTGTATCTTTGGAAACCTTTCTGGAGAAAAAGCACTTCAGTAAAGTGGACTTATCTGAGGCCTTCTTGTAGAGTCCAAAATATTTCTCACCATTAACACTCACAAATGGCTTTATCTCTATAAAAGGGTTATTTCTGGAGTAGCATCCCACCTGCACTCTGGCAGAAAGCTACAAACCAGGTACTGTAAGGCTGCCCGGACACTCAGTGTTACCTGGATGACATCGTTGTTACCAGTAAGAACGACAAGGGACAACTCCAAGGTCCCAAGACAGTTTTAAAAAGATTAAAAGGCTATGGGCTCAGAGCACGATGAGAAAAGTGTGAATTCTTTAAACCAAGTATCAGTTACTCTGGTTACACAATTGACACACAAGGATTACACAAGTGTGCAGAGAAAAATCAAGCAGTGGTGGATGCCCCAAGGCCTAAGGATGTGACACAGATGTGGTCCTTCTTAGGATCTGTCAATTATTGTAGCAGGTCCCTGCCAAACCCGGCTACTGTGATCCATTCCTTGAACTTATTGCTACAGCTCGGGAACAAATGGCAATGGACAAAGCAGTGTGAGGTGGCTTTCCAAAGGGTAAAGGGAATGCTGATGGCAGACACAGTACTCACACATTTTGATCAGTGAAGCGTGTCTGTGAAGCCTCACCTTTTGGTATAGGTGCAGTGCAGTCATGTCACATGCTGTGAGGGATGGAAATGAACGCACCATAACCTTTGCTACGTTCCCTTACTGCTGCAGAGAAAAGTTACGCACAGATTGACAGTGAGGCCTTGAGTCTGGTTTGGGTTGTAAGGCATCTCAACCAGTACTTGTGTGGGAGAGAGTTTACCCTCATTACTGACCATTAACCACTAGTGTCCATTTTCAGTCCACAGAAGTGTGTTCCACTAATAGCAGCAGCACGAATGTAGAGATGGGCTCAGTTTCTTGGAGGACATAATTACAAGATTGAATTCAAGAGGACAACTAGTCATAAAAATGCTGATGAATTGTCCCATTTACCCTTTGAAGAGGAAGTGCCAGAAAAATTACTAAAAAAAGGCTTATTCAGAAAGTCAGAAGGCATAGGATCCAGGGAAGTTTGGCCAGGTGGATTCAGAATTGGCTTGCCTGCAGAAGGCAGAGGGTGGTGGTGGAGGGAGTACATTCAGATTGGAGGGTTGTGACTAGTGGTGTCCCACAAGGATCTGTTCTGGGACCCCTACTTTTCGTGATTTTTATTAACGACCTGGATGTGGGGGTAGAAGGGTGGGTTGGCAAGTTTGCAGACGACACAAAGGTTGGTGGTGTTGTAGATAGTGTAGAGGATTGTCAAAGATTGCAGAGAGACATTGATAGGATGCAGGAGTGGGCTGAGAAGTGGCAGATGGAGTTCAACCCGGAGAAGTGTGAGGTGGTACACGTTGGAAGGACAAACTCCAAGGCAGAGTACAAAGTAAATGGCAGGATACTTGGTAGTGTGGAGGAGCAGAGGGATCTGGGGGTACATGTCCACAGATCCCTGAAAGTTGCCTCACAGGTAGATAGGGTAGTTAAGAAAGCTTATGGGGTGTTAGCTTTCATAAGTCGAGGGATAGAGTTTAAGAGTCACGAGGTAATGATGCAGCTCTATAAAACTCTGGTTAGACCACACTTGGAGTACTGTGTCCAGTTCTGGTCGCTTCACTATAGGAAGGATGTGGAAGCATTGGAAAGGGTACAGAGGAGATTTACCAGGTTGCTGCCTGGTTTAGAGAGTATGCATTATGATCAGAGATTAAGGGAGCTAGGGCTTTACTCCTTGGAGAGAAGGAGGATGAGAGGAGACATGATAGAGGTATACAAGGTATTAAGAGGAATAGATAGAGTGGATAGCCAGCGCCTCTTCCCCAGGGCACCACTGCTCAATACAGGAGGACATGGCTTTAAGGTAAGGGGTGGGAAGCTCAAGCGGGATATTAGAGGAAGGTTTTTTACTCAGAGAGTGATTGGTGTGTGGAATGCACTGCCTGAGTCAGTGGTGGAGGCGGATACACTAGTGAAATTTAAGAGACTACTAGACAGGTATATGGAGGAATTTAAGGTGGGGGGTTATATGGGAGGCAGGGTTTGAGGGTCGGCACAACATTGTGGGCTGAAGGGCCTGTACTGTGCTGTACTATTCTATGTTCTATGTTTTTGTTTGTTAAAGACACCCCTCTTGACGTATTCATGCTAACGCAAGTTGAAAGTCTCCCTGTTACAGAGGAGGCTGCACTGTGAACATTGAACTGGAGTGACTGTGCTCCACTGAATGTTGGAAAGGAAAGCTGTGAAATTCCTCTGTAGTCTCCACCCCACTGCCCTGTCCCTCTTCCCACAGACCCCACCTGGACTGCCGAACACCTCAGCTTCTTCACTTCTTATCTCAGATTTCCAGCATCCGCAGATTTCACTTCAAATTTTCAATGAATGGAGCTGTCTCGAGAGCTAATGGAATCGGTTTATTATTGTCACATATACCAAGTAACATTGTAAATCTTGTCTTGCCTACCCTGTTTCTACAGATCAAATCATTACACAGTGCATTGAGCTAGAAGAAGGTACAACAAAAACAATACAGTGTAGAAGCTACTGAAAGAGAGCAGAGCAGGAGAGTATTAAAGTGCAAGAGAGCAAACTGAAGTAGATTGTGAGGCCAAGGGTCCATCTTCTTGTACAAGAGGACCAATTAAGTGTTGGATAGCTTGGGATAGAAGCGGTCCTTGATCCCGGTGGGACGTGCTTTCAGGCTTTTGTATCTTCTGCCCAGTGGGAGTTGGGAGAAGAGAGAATGTCCGGGGAGGGTAGGGTCTTTGATAATGTTGGCTGATTTACCGAGGCAGTGAGAAGTACAGACAGAGTCCACAGGGGGCAGGCTGGTTCCTGTGAGGTGCTGAACTGTGTCCTCAACTCTGTGTAACTTCTTGCGGTCACTTTCAGAGCAGTTGCCGTATCAGGCCGTGATGTATCCCGACAGAATGCTCTCATTGCTGAAAATCGGTAAGAGTCGATGGGAACATGCTGAATCTTGTTAGCCTCCCGAGGAAGTGGAGGCGTTAATGAGCTTTTTTGGCCGTGATAGCAACACGGCTAACAGGACAGGCTTTTGATGATGTTGTCACCTTGGAACCTGAAGCTCTCCACCTCAACAACGTGGATGTAGACAGGGGTGTGTGCACCAGCCCCTTTCTGAACTCAACAACCTGCCCTTCGGTTTTGTCGTCATTGGGGGAAAGGCTGTTGTCATGGCACCACGTCACTAAGCTCTCTACCTCCTTCCTGTGCTCTGATTCATCACTATTTGAAATACGGCCCACTACAATTGTATCATCTGCAAACTTGTAATTGGAGTTAGAGTGGAATCTGGCCGCACGGTCACGAGTGTACAGGGTAAAGGCTTTGAGGGTGCAACTCTGTGGGGCACCAGTGTTTAGAGTAACTGTGGTGGAAGTACTGCTACCTACCATTGCTGACTGTGCTCTGTTGGTTAGAAAGTCACAGATCCAGTTGCAGAGGGAGGCGTTCATTCTCAGGGTCCGGAGCTTGCTTGGAATTATAGTATTAAAGGCAGAACTGTGATCAATAACAATAGTCTGATGTAGGTGCATTCACAGTCCAGATGCTCCAAAAATGAGTGTCGAGCCAGAGGGATGGTGTCTGCCATCTGTTTTGGTGGTAGGCAAACTGCAGTGGGTTGAGGTTATCAGGGAGGCTGGAATTAATATATTCATGACCAACCTTTCGAAGCACTTCACGATGGTAGATGTTAGAGCCACTGGGCAGTCGTTACTAAGGCAGGTTATTTTGTTTTCTTTTGGGGTACCAGGATGATAGTGGTCTTTTTAAAGCAGGAGGAATCACATCCTGAAGCAGGGAGAGGTTAAAAATGTTTGCAAATGCCCCGGCAGCTGACCCACGCAGGATATAACTGGCCCCAATGCTTTCCAGGGGTTCACCCACCCGAAGACCGTTCTGATGTTGCTGTGGTGACCATAGATTCAGACGGTCTGGAGTCTGTCAGCAGGGGGGTGCTGACTACCCAGTAAAGTTAAAGTTCATTGTCATCTGACTGTAGAAATACACAGCCAAACCAAACAATTTTGCTCCAGACACGGAGCCCCAACGATGTCACAGCACATTCAACAAAACCTTACCACAAATAAATTAATAAAATATCATTCAAAATGCACCGCACGGGTAAACAGTAAACAGCTCACTGTCCTGGTGATGAGATCTCAGTGGTAGCAGGGTATTCATTAGTCTCATAGCCTGGGGGAAGAAGCTGTTACCCAGTCTGACAGTCCTAGTCCTGATGCTCCTGTACCTCCTTCCTTACTGTGGAGGGTCAAAGAGATTGTTGGGTGGGTGGTGGGGATCCTCAACAATGCTTCGTATACAAAGCTCCCAGTAAATAGTCATAGTCATAGTCGTAGTCATAGTCATACATTATTGATCCGGGGGGAAATTGGTTTTCGTTACAGTTGCACTATAAATAATTAAATAGTAATAAAACCATAAATAGTCAAATAGTAATATGTAAATTATGCCAGTAAATTATGAAATGAGTCCAGGACCAGCCTATTGGCTCAGGGTGTCTGACCCTCCAAGGGAGGAGTTGTAAAGTTTGATGGCCACAGGCAGGAATGACTTCCTATGACGCTCAGTGCTGCATCTCGGTGGAATGAGTCTTTGGCTGAATGTACTCCTGTGCCCACCCAGTACATTATGTAGTGGATGGGAGACATTGTCCAAGATGGCATGCAACTTAGACAGCATCCTCTTCTCAGACACCACCATCAGAGAGTCCAGTTCCATCCTCACAACATCACTGGCCTTACGAATGAGTTTATTGATTCTGTTGGTGTCTGCTACCCTCAGCCTGCTGCCCCAGCACACAACAGCAAACATGATAGCACTGGCTGCCACAGACTCGTAGAACATCCTCTGCATCGTCCGGCAGATGTTAAAGGACCTCAGCCTCCTCAGGAAATAGAGACGGCTCTGGCCCTTCTTGTAGACAGCCTCAGTGTTCTTTGACCAGTCCAGTTTATTGTCAATTCGTATCCCCAGATATTTGTAATCCTCCACCATGTCCACACTGACCCCCTGGATGGAAACAGGGGTCACCGGTACCTTAACCCTCCTCAGGTCTGTCACCAGCTCCTTAGTCTTTTTCACATTAAGCTGCAGATAATTCTGCTCACACCATGTGACAAAGTTTCCTACCGTAGATCTGTACTCAGCCTGGAAGTTAATCTCATCTGGAAGTTAGCACAGCACTCTCTCTGCACTGAACTGCTAGTGTAGATTTTGTGCTCAGTGCCGAAGACGCAGAATCTGTGGTCTGCCAACTCCAGTGTAGGAGAGCTGCCACTGAAACATGGCCATTGTAGTAACGGGACAAGTCTCAGGAAGCCATGTACTGTGCACCGTTGTTCAGGCAGGGCATCAGGCTGCACTTCCAACAAGCTGCCACTGGATGGCGGTAAGTCTTCATTTAGCAATGATGAGACTTTTGGAAGCTGGAGAGCTCCGCCCTCGGTCACATCTCCTCTGACTTTCCGCTAAATCACCGCACTCCTACATTTCAACTCCATTTCCCTTCCCAACATCCACGTCATCTACATCTAAAAGGATCCGTTTCAGCCTTGAATTTACTACAAGCTCGCAGGCGGCTGAAGTGGTGTCTTACTGAGGGGGAAAGCCTTCACCTGGAGACTATGGAGTTGCAGGCAGTCGGAAGAAGATGAAATAGTCTCTCAGCATCTATACGCTGCACCATAGAAAACATCCCATCCCCATGTATCACAGTCTGGTGTGGCAACTGCTCTGCAGAAGAAACTGCTGAGAGTTGTCAATGCAGTCCAGGTTATTACACAAAACCAGTGTCTCCATCTACCGTTCCAGGGAGAAGCCAACACCATCAAGGATGCCCCTCCCACCTCAGTCATTCTCTCTTTTACCCCGTCCCATCGGGCAGAAGACACAAAAGCTTGACAGCGTGTACCACCAGGCTCAAGGACAGCTTCTATCTCACTGTTAGATACGGCTATTGAAGAGACCTATTGTACAATAAAGCTGAGCTTGTCATCTCACAGTCTATTCTTCATGACTCTTCCATTTTATGTGTCTGCCTGCACTGCACAGCATTTCGGGTGGGTGATTTTAAACAGGGGGAAGAAGGGTACAAACAGCATCTTGTATTGAGGGGAACGAAGTCTGCTTATCACAGTGGGGTCAGTACGATCAACACAATGGGGTCGGTACAGTCAGTTTGTCACAGAAGTGTCAGTACAATCAACACTGGGGTCGGTACAGTCAGCCTGTCACAGTGGGGTCAGTACAGTCAGTTTGTCACAGAGGTTTCAGTACAATCAACACAGTGAGGTCGGTACAGTCAGCCTGTCACAGTGGGGTCGGTACAGTCAGCACAGTGAGGTCGGTACAGTCAGCCTGTCACAGTGGGGTTGGTACAGTCAGCACAGTGGGGTTGGTACAGTCAGCACAATGGGGTTGGTACAGTCAGCCTGTCACAGTGGTGTCAATACAATCAACACAGTGGGGTCGGTACAGTCAGCCTGTCACAGTGGTGTCAGTACAGTCAGTTTGTCACAGAGGTGTCAGTACAATCAACACAGTGAGATTGGTACAGTCAGCCTGTCACAGTGTGGTTGGTACAGTCAGCACAGTGGGGTCAGTACAGTCAGCCTGCAACAGTGGGGTCAGTACAGTCAGCCTGTAACCGTGGGGTTGGTACAGTCAACACAGTGGGGTCGGTACAGTCAGCTTGTCACAGTGGGGTCAGTATGGTCAGCCTGTCACAGTGGGGTTAGTACAGTCAGCCTGCCACAGTGGGATTGGTACAGTCAGCATGCCACAGTGTGGTTGTTACAGTCAGATTGTCACAGTGGGGTTGTGAGTGTGTTGTAAGTAGCTGGCTTGCTGTGAGATTAATCTTTGTGCATTCTTGCAATCTTCTTATTGATCTGTGTCTAAATCCCAGGCAAATTACTTCATGTTGAGGAAAGCAAGCAAACATTTTGAGGCACTGCCTCCTTATTGGTCTTCCTGAAACACCAGGGAATCAGTGTCCAAGGATTCAGAGTACATTGAGTATCAAAGTATGCATACACAATACAGTATTAAAGCATGCATACACAATACAGTATCAAAGTATGCATACACAATACAGTATCAAAGCATGCGTACACAATACAGTATTAAAGTGTGTGTACACAATACAGTATTAAAGCATGCATACACAATACAGTATCAAAGCATGCATACACAATACAGTATCAAAGCATGCGTACACAATACAGTATCAAAGTATGTGTACACAATACAGTATTAAAGTATGCATACACAATACAGTATTACAATACGCATACACAATACAGTATTAAAGTACGCATACACAATACAGTATTAAAGTATGTGTACACAATACAGTATCAAAGTACGCATACACAATACAGTATCAAAGTACGCGTACATAATACAGTATTAAAGTATGCGTACATGATACAGTATTAAAGTACGCATACACAATACAGCTCTAAGATTCATCCTCTTGCAGGGAGCCACAAAACAAGCAAACACCACGGAACCCGTGCAAGAAAACACTGAACACACAACACGTGATAAAAGGAACAAACTGTGCAAACAGCAGTAAGTGAGCTAACGACACATAGAGTATCAAATATTGAAGCAGGAGTGTTCTGTTTAGTGCAGTTCATGATTAGTATCCAAGTTATCTTTCCTTCATCTCATCCCCACAACACTTCCTTCTCTTTCTAAAGTCTTGTTGTTTCTCTAATAATTGTTAAATACAAAACCAAACAGTAAGGATAGTCAAAATCTCTCAAGCCTGCTCCACCACTTCAGGTCATCTGCGCCACAAATATGATTTTCCCACCTCCGCTGTCCACTCTCCAAGCTGTGCCGGGGTGGGGAGTGGGGTACTTAACAAATACCATTTGCCACATTTTCCTGTATAAATGGTTAGTGTGGAACTGATTGTAAACTAGTGTAGGTTCACAGGATGAATGCATCGTCACCAGCAGGAATCTCACAAACTAGTGGTAAGCAGTAGTGCCTGCCCCTTTTCTGAGGAAACGTCCATGCCTGGCTGTCTTTGGAAAGGGAACACGCGGTCGCAATGAGTACAGTGGGGGACTTCCGGCAGCAGTGGGGCGCCGGGGTATTGACTGTTCTAGAGACGGTAGTAACCATATCTTAATCTGTTGTGTACTTACAGTCTTGTGAATACTAAATGTCTGTACTTTGTGTATTTATGTGATGTAAATAAACTTCTATAGTTCTGTTAAAAAAAAGCAGTGTGGGAGCAATGTGGGCTCTATGTGTTTGATGTGTACAGGAGCTTCAGTTGTACATTGTTCAATCATCAATGGATTGGACCCAGTCTCTAGCTCACTCCCATATATTGATTATTCAGTATGTAAATTGGCTGATTCGAATCCAGCCCCACACATTCATTATCTCATACAGAAACCAATCGGTTTTGTGATTGGATTCCAGCCACTAACACATTGCTAATGATCTATTTATTACTCTGCATAAGAACCATATGGGCCCAGGTCAGGCAAGGTCCTCTGCCTCCCTCTTTCTTATGTTCCTTTCCTGATAGCTCTCAGATACGTGATCCCATCCATTTGGAGAACTATCAGAGCCCAATAACTCGAGTGTAGATGGGGTGACTTTCATTATGCCACCATTTCTCAACACTATCTATCCCACGGGGAATTTTCACTTCAGTCTCCCTCACCCCAGGGAACATCAATGAGATGACAGATTCACTCTGCTTCTCTCTCTACAGATGCTTCCTGAACCTGCTGACTGTTTTCAACGTTCCACAGTAAATATCTACTCGATTAAACTGATCTACTTTACCAGGCTTAGGGTTATTGACAAAGATGTGTGGAAACTGGCATTCCATTTCCGTGGTGAGATATCTTGTCTCAGCTCTGACCATTACTCTCCCCATCACCTTTGACACCCTGAGCTGGTTGTGAGACAGAGACCACGTCACCTTTCAGCTCCCCGCCTGTCTCGGCCATAACCAGAAAATCGCCAAACTAGTCAGGAGAATATCTCAATTTCATCAGATTAAGGATGTCAAGCGGTTCCTTGACTCCGTAGTCACCATGGGTGACTCCACCCTCCCCTGGATCAGGCCCAGTTCTGCCACTCTTTGTTCAAAAGCCAAGCCAAACGAGCCCTGGATTCAACTGGGAGCCAGGCCCAAGGCATCAGGAAATTCAACTCCCTGCTTAGTGGAGCCTTGGACAGTTGTAGGTGCATGACAGGAGATCCAACTACAGAGTAGAGTCAACGTCCTGGATGAGCAAGACTTTTCCCTGCTGGTCGGCACATCTCACCCTCCATCAGCCAGGCCATCAGGGACTCAATCGCAACTGGAGAGACACCACCAGTAGATAACTCCTCAGCTCCATTGTGCCTCAAGTGATGTAGCATTCGGGCTACCACCTGAGACGCAACGCCGCCGCAGATCCCTCTGTTTGGGCTACCTCCTGAGACGCAACGCCACCACTTCCTCTGTTCGGGCTACCTCCTGAGATGCAACACCACCACTTCCTCTGTTCGGGCTACCCCCTGAGACGCAACGCCGCCGCAGATCCCTCTGTTCGGGCTACCTCCTGAGACGCAACACCACCACTTCCTCTGTTCGGGCTACCTCCTGAGACGCAACGCCACCACTTCCTCTGTTCGGGCTACCTCCTGAGATGCAACGCCGCCGCAGATTCCTCTGTTCGGGCTACCTCCTGAGACGCAACGCCGCCGCAGATCCCTCTGTTCGGGCTACCTCCTGAGACGCAACGCCGCCGCAGATTCCTCTGTTCGGGCTACCTCCTGAGACGCAACGCCGCCGCAGATTCCTCTGTTCGGGCTACCTCCTGAGACGCAACGCCACCACTTCCTCTGTTCGGGCTACCTCCTGAGACGCAACGCCGCCGCAGATTCCTCTGTTCGGGCTACCTCCTGAGACGCAACGCCACCGCTTCCTCTGTTCGGGCTACCTCCTGAGACGCAACGCCGCCGCAGATTCCTCTGTTCGGGCTACCTCCTGAGATGCAACGCCACCGCTTCCTCTGTTCGGGCTACCTCCTGAGACGCAACGCCGCCGCAGATCCCTCTGTTCGGGCTACCTCCTGAGACGCAACGCCGCCGCAGATCCCTCTGTTCGGGCTACCTCCTGAGACGCAACGCCGCCGCAGATCCCTCTGTTCGGGCTACCTCCTGAGACGCAACGCCGCCGCAGATCCCTCTGTTCGGGCTACCTCCTGAGACGCAACGCCGCCGCAGATCCCTCTGTTCGGGCTACCTCCTGAGACGCAACGCCGCCGCAGATCCCTCTGTTCAGGCTACCTCCTGAGACGCAACGCCGCCGCAGATCCCTCTGTTCAGGCTACCTCCTGAGACGCAACGCCGCCGCAGATTCCTCTGTTCAGGCTACCTCATGAGACGCAACGCCGCCGCAGATCCCTCTGTTCGGGCTACCTCCTGAGACGCAACGCCACCACTTCCTCTGTTCGGGTTACCTCCTGAGAAGCAACGCCGCCGCAGATTCCCCTGTCGTCTTCCCCCACCTCCAACAACGCTGATAACTGGTGATTCCATCATCAGGATCATCAAGTCAAAGTGGGACTGTTTGTTTTCCCAGCACTAAAGTCTCTGATATAATGTACAAGCTCCCTTGCCTGTTAACTGACCACCCCGCTGTGAAAATGACTGCTGTTCCTGGTAACACAAATGTCACTGTCGAGCAACAATCTGAGCTGCTCAAATGTGACTTTAGTCATCTCTTTGAATTTCTACATATCAATGGCAAGGATGTTTTTACCTCCAGACCATTTCCCACACTGGGCCACAGCTCGGGGTGTTTTAGCAAGCTCCTCGGTCTGCGTGATCAACTTCAGACACAGTGTAGAGTGCTGAACTTTGGCTTCATTGACAACTTTAATCTATTTTGGGAACGCGGCACATTTTCCAAATCTGATGGTCTTCGCCCGAACAGTCTGAGCTCATGGATGCCGTTTGCAAACATATTGCCCTGCACTCTGGCAAACCCACGTGTATGACTATTTATGATCAATGGCACGTGAGATCCTTCCCAGACGAATCCATCCTCACTGACCACCGGTTCTGTAAATGTCACCCATCTGACTCTGTCCGGCATCGCTGGAAGGGCCCCCAGATTGAACTGTCCTGTTTAAAGCTGCTAAAAGAAATAAACGTCCACATTTAAAATCTACAGTACCTCCTGTGTTGCACCACTCCAAGTTGCTCTTCCAAATGTGAGATCCCTGTCGAATACGACTTTCATTTTAAGTGATTTTATTACCTCAACAGACCTTGATTTTATGTTCTTAACTGAGACCTGGTTAAAGACAAATGAATACTGCCGGTTACCTGAACTGTGTCCCCCTTAACAATGACAGGCTCAGCGAACCAAGACCTAGTTGGTTCAAAAACCATTTTAGGTGTAATCTACTGTCTGTCAACAATTTTTCAAGCTTTGAGGTAGACATGTTTAAAATTTGTGACGTGGATCCTGTATCATTCATCGCCCTCCTCAATTCAAGTGCCAGCTTTCTCTCAGGACTTTCAGAATTCTTGTCCTCTATGATATTGAACTACACCAGGACTGTCATCACTGGTGATTTCAATAATCATACTAATGATCACTCAAATGCAAACTCTATGGCAGCCGAATTCGTAAGCTTACTAGACCGACTACATCATTCCCAGCATGTCACTGAGCCCACCCATCGACTTGGAAATACACTTGATTTAGTAATGACAAAGGGGTTAGATATCGTTAATGTCTCTCTGTCTGATACCACTATCTCTGATCATTTCTGTGTGCTTTTTGATGCCCTCCTGCCCGGAACCAAGACCACAAAAGGAATTACAGTTAAAAATGTTGTTTGACGCCACAACACAACTTAAAGTTCTCTGAGCTGGCCAGTTCATCTGACCCATGTGACCTAAACTGTCCAGCAAAAGAAATGGTTGATGCTTTCGACAGTAACTTGACAAATATGTTAAATACAGTGGCCCCCTTCGGGTTAATAAGAAATCACTGAGTAAAATGTCACTATGGGTTAAACAATTCTGTCCGTGAACTTGAGATCACGCAGAGCAGCTGAGAGAAAATGGAGGAAAATTGGACAAGAAGTCGACTGTTATATTTTCAAGGAAGAACCAGCCTCCTTTAATGCTACCATACACTCTGCAAGAAGAGCCCATTTTCCCAAGATTATTATGTAAAATATTGTTCTCAACTATAAGCTGACTGTTGAACCCTGACCCAATCTATAATGTCCTCAGTCAAGCATCTACCACAACATGTGAGGAGTTCGCAATATTTTTTATCAACAAAATTACTTCCATTAGGGAGAGTATATCTACAGATTGTGGTAATCTCTTACTTGTGTTTAAAGCTCTCAAAGGTCTGTGACCAGAGTACATCACAGAAACGCTTTTGTTTTATAAGCCTGCTCGAGCTCTCAGACCTTTTTCTGACAGTCTCTTAAATTTAAACAATCTCCCTCAAAGGATAATTGGCAGCTCAGCTTTTTTGAACAACTCTTCTGAACTGTGGAATTCAAAACCTAAAACTATAAGGGATGTAGACCCAGTTACACTTTAAAATGCCAGCTCAAAGCCTAGTTATTTACTGTAACTTTACTTTAACTGACATTTTTGTCTTTATTTTTATATTTATTGATATTTTATTTTCAAGTTTGCATTTTATCCCATTCTAAAGCGCTTTCAACCGCACTGTTTGTATGGAATCGTCAACACAAAATACTCTGCAGATGCTGGGGTCAAAGCAATACTCACAACACGCTGGAGGAACTCAGCAGGTCGGGCAGCATCTGTGGAAATGATCAGTTAACATTTCGGGCCGGAACCCTTCGTCAGGACTGAAGAGGGAAGGAGCAGAGGCCCTATAAAGAAGGTGGGGGGAGGGTAGGAAGGTTCCAGGTGAAAAACCAGTAAGGGGAAAGATAAAGGGGTGGGGAAGGGAGGCAGGGAAGTGATAGGAAAGGTGAAGAAGGAATAGGGGAAAACACAATGGGTAGTAGAATGAGGTGGAACCATGAGGGAGGTGATAGGCGGCTGGGGGAGGGGGCAGAGTGAAATGGAGATAGGGGAAGGGAGGAGGAGGGAATTACCGTAAGTTGGAGAATTCTATGTTCATACCAAGGGGCTGGAGACTACCTAGACGGTATATGAGGTGTTGCTCCTCCAACCTGAGTTTAGCCTCATCATGGCAGTAGAGGAGGCCATGTATGGACATATCTGAATGGGAATGTGAAGCAGAGTTGAAGTGGGTGGCTACTGGGAGATCCTGTCTGTTGTGGCGGATGGAGTGGAGGTGCTCGACGAAGCGGTCCCCCAATCTGCGTCGGGTTTCACCGATGTAGAGGAGGCAGCACCATATCATGGTTTCCCTTCTACGGTTATCAATGATGCCCTCATCCGCATCTCCTCCATTTCCCACACTTCGGCCCTCACCCCATCCTCCCGCCACCACAACAGGGACAGAGTTCCCCTTGTCCTCACTTACCACCCCACCAGCCCCCGGATCCAGCACCTTATCCTCCGCAACTTCCGCCACCTTCAACAGGACCCCACCACTGAGCACATCTTTCCTTCTCTACCCCTCTCTGCTTTCTGCAGGGATCGTTCCCTCCGCGACTCCCTGGTCTACAAATCCCTCCCCACGGATCTCCCACCCGTCACTTATCCCTGTAAGCATAAGTGCTACACCTGTCCCTACACCTCCTCTCTCACCACCATTCAGGGCCCCAAACAGTCCTTCCAGGTGAGGCAACACTTCACTTGCGAGTCTGTTGGGGTCATCTATTGCATCCGGTGCTCCCGGTGTGGCCTCCTCTACATCGGTGAAACCCGACGCAGATTGGGGGACCGCTTCGTCGAGCACCTCCACTCTATCCGCCACAACAGACAGGATCTCCCAGTAGCCACCCACTTCAACTCTGCTTCCCACTCCCATTCAGGTATGTCCATACATGGCCTCCTCCACTGCCATGATGAGGCTAAACTCAGGTTGGAGGAGCAACACCTCATATACCGTCTAGGTAGTCTCCAGCCCCTTGGTATGAACATAGAATTCTCCAACTTCTGGTAATTCCCTCCACTTCCCTTCCCCTATCCCTATTTCACTCTGCCCCCTCCCCCAGCTGCCTATCACCTCTCTCATGGTTCCGCCTCCTTCTACTACCCATTGTGTTTTCCCCTATTCTTTCTTCACCTTTCCTGTCTATCACCTCCCTGCTTCCCCTCCCCCACCCCTTTGTCTTTCCCCTTACTGGTTTTTCACCTGGAACCTTCCCACCCTCCCCCCACCTTCTTTATAGGGCCTCTGCCCCTTCCCTCTTCAGTCCTGACGAAGGCTTCCGGCCTGAAACGTTGACTGATCGTTTCCACGGATGCTGCCTGACCTGCTGAGTTCCTCCAGCATGTTGTGAGTGTTGTTTGTATGGAAAGTGCTCTGTAAATGAAGTTATTAGTATTATTATTTGATAAGCATTCTGATCTAAACTTGGTTTCAGTGGGAATGAGACAATCTGAAAGGATGGTATTCTCTTGATAAAAATTTCCTTTCTGGTCAAATACTCCTAGCTTAGTATGTTAGGGTTTAATTGTGAAGTAAAGTTCCCTCTACATTTCACAAACAGTCCCACTGTCAGATTACAGGAGTTAATTACTGAGTAAATGTCTCCCTGTACTTTACAATCCAACACTCCCAGCGTAATACAGCCGGGGTTAATTATGGTGTAAAGTTGCTTCTGCACCTTACAGTCCAAGACTGTACAACACATGTTCACCAGAGGGTAATGCTTTCTTTAATCTTTCCCATCAACTGCTTCCAAGACAGACATAACACATGTCAGATATAAAGCAGGCCCACCACATGCTACCAACGCTGGGGGATGAATCAACTTCTCCCCACCAACCCCCGGCTCCTTGATCCACCTATCCCCATTGTAACTGTTCCTCTCCTCCCCTCCGAGGAAGCTGGCTCCCATGTGGCAGTAGCTCAGCAGGTTCCAATGACCTTTACGTTGCCTCATCCAAGCTCCTACCGACACAGTGGAGTGGCAGAAATATTATCCCAAGTGGACGAGAGCCCAAGTCTGAGAGCTCACCACCCCGACTCCTTCTCCCCCTCAGGTGAGACACATTCTTCCTGACTAACAGTGACTGAAGGTGCTGCTAGTGTAGGACATCCATCAGCATTGGAGATAAGTGTCCTTATCCTGGTCGGCTTAATGTCTGAACACTCTTGCTTTCGACAGATAAAATGCGACCTCATACCTGCAGAACAGACACTTAGATAGTTAAAGTATGCTGATCTGTGCCATTGATAAGCTGCCATCTATATTCAAAGATGTACTGAGAAGCCAAAATGTTTGTTCCGCTGAATGTTCAGTGATTTGTGTATGTGAGTAATGACAGCGTAACAACAGTATAGCAAATAAGAGCTACCCCAGAGTACCTCTCCTCCCAGCACCACTGAAGTGGTGGATAATGAATTTAAAACACTAGCTAAAAAAATAAAACTGATATTTCTATATGATACAGTAATATCAAATTTCAATTTAGAAAAATATAATTAATCAGATTCGGAGTGGAATCCTTGAAAACATCATTTCAAATTTTCAGAATGGATGGTCACAGTCAAAGTCCTAGTGGAGTTTCTTGTCACCTGCACAAGTCCACACACTCACAGAGGCAGTGACAAACATACTTGCAGCAGCATCACAGGAACATGGTGATAGAGGCACAACATACTCAAGAAAATATAATTTAAACTTAAATTGTATAGAATTATACCAGAAAGAACACAATTAGAACAAAACATGAGTGCCCAGACCCCGTGAACCTGTCAACCCTGTTGACAGCCACTGCAGAGACAACCACAACCTTTGAAGGAATTTTAATCCGGAAATGCTGCCATTTATTGATTATATAATCACCCTTGTCTCATCACTAGATGGATGTAAGATAACGATTCCTCTGTGGACTAGCATTAACATAATAGATTAACAACATGTCACACCAGTACATGGTATCTCTTACCTTTTCTCAATAAATTTCAACAGAAGCTTATGGAAAACTAGTGTTGTTTTTCTCAGTAATGCTTGAGATAAGGTTTAAAATTTAAATACAGAGGATTCTGGTTAATTGGGCCATCAGTTAATCAGAGCAGCTGCTTATTTGGGTCAACTCTTAAAGAACAAAAACTAATTGAGAAAATAGCTGGGATCCCCTTTCTTTATTTGGGACACTATGCTGCCGAATTGGGACAGGGGACTGGTGCTGAACAGGTTCCAACTAGCACCAGTAACGTGCACATCATGTGGCCGTTAGATACTACTACACCATACTTAAAGCAAACAGTTTTTAAATAGTGTTGCTCGCGTGTTTGTGTTCAAAAAAGCAGTGAATTTTGTCACTGATAGCTGGGGAGTAGTAATGAGCAAGACAATTCAGAACCGTTTTGTTCACTATGGTTTCAAACATTCAGGCTTGAAGATGCCAGAAATAGCCAGGAGTGAAAATGAAACAATTTCACAAGTTGGGAACTACAAAACATTTTAAGATATCAACAATAATCTTGAATGTTACAATGAAAGTGAAGATTTGGAGGATGCAGTCACTGTCTGAAGGTAGTCCATTATCTGCACTAGGTGCCTGCGCTGATTTTGTTCATTTAAAGTTAATCAAAAGAGCATGTCAGTGTACATTGGGTGAATTCCTCCATTGATAACTAGTAGGAACTAAAACAGTTTTATAATACTGTAGTAGTTTTTGGTAGTGTTCTAATTTATTCTGTATTTCATTTATAACGTAATTTGTTGCTCAGTTAAATGATCGTTTGTCTTTTTTATACATTTTTAATTATTTCTATCAAACCTCAGCTAATTGGGCCAAAATGTACTGGTGCCAATGTGTCCCAATTAACTGGAATCCAATGTATTCAGACCTCCAAGAGGACCACAACCTTGTGGTTTGGAGGCTTGCATGCCCCAATGACCCAGAGAGCTACTTTGGCTGGAGTCAGGGCTTTATGCTTTGGCTCTTGGTAGGGTCACCCATGGTCAAAGGCCAGAGGTCAGATGAAGAGTGGTCTACCGATCCTCCAGGTTCGGGGTTCAGCTCAGGGCTAACAACCCTGACTAGTAAAGCAAGGTTGTTCCAGAAGCAGCAATGAAGAATCCCTTTACATCTGAGTGCAACGGTATTCCTCCGTCTCCGCCCAGGACTTGCCTGGCTGACAGTGTAAGCTGACAGGAAGCTACCGAGATGATGAAGGAAGTCCTGAACACCACCAGAGATGGAGGCCCTTCATTGTTGCCCTAAACGGCAGCAGCGTACTGGGCAGTAACCATAAACGTATTCAGAAGTGAATGTTGTAGCGGGTAGCGTGTTTGAAAAGAGAGGAACGTGGACAGTGGGAAGGATAATCTGAATTCAAACCAGCATGGAAACAGGTCCTCCAGACTACAAAACCTACGTTGACCATTAGTGCCGCTCGTTATCAATTTCATTTTCCTGCACTCAGTCTGAACTGTCTATATGCTATTCTATGTCCTGTCTTCACTGAGCTGAAGTGAAAGGCCTGTGTGAGCGTTTTAAGGCAAGGAGCTATGAATAGAGTGTGGAATTGCAGATATCATAGAGGAGAAGATGGAAAGCTATGACGGTGGCATGTCAAGGCTACGCACCCCTCTGTAGAGCTGCTCTCCAGGTGAGATATTCCATGGTACTACCTAACTAAAAGTTATCTCCAATATTTACCTAATGCTTATCCCAATCAATCCAAACAATCTCAGTGAAGCAGATTACCTGCTCATGGTCACACATACAAAATGCTGGAGGAACTCAGTAGGTCAGGTAGCACCTACGGAGAACAATTCAGGCCGAGACCCTTCATTAGTTCTCGGATTATTCACTGTTTGTTGTTAGTGGGAAGTTACTGTACAGGAATTAGCAGCCAAATCTCCAATGTGAATGCAAGTGACTTCCCTTCATTGGATGTGAGCTCACTCCAGGGCATCCTGAGGTTGTGACAGGCGCAGTATAAATCTTCCTTATGAGCAGCCAAAGAGAAGCATTTCTGGTGAGATAGATGTCAGGGGTGATTAACACAGGCAGTCAGTGTTTTCCTTCTTGACAGAGCTTCAGGCCATGATGTTTATCTGCACTGCGGTTGAACCCAGCAGCTGTTGGTGTGATAACTGATTCAGTGACTTGGGCCTCAGTTGTCCTGGGAAGGACCCTATCCCTCAGAGTGGGTGATCTCATCCTGCAGACAGACCACTCCCTTACTCAAACCCTTTCAGTCAAGAACTTGTTACCAAAGTGGGAACAGGTAAAGGCACAGCAAGGTCGACGCTGTGTACGGAGTATTCAAGGAGCAGGGTACTTCTGAACAATCAGGCGAAGAAAGATCAAAGTCAAAATCAAAGTTGTGTTTATTTTCGTACACACGGGTCCATTGGCAATGAAATACTTACTTCCAGCGGCATCATCAGAATTCACAAGAAAAATACAAATTATACAAAATTATACAAGAAAGAACATGATCAGACCAAAAAAAAGCAAAGTCCGTTGTTGTAGAAAGTGATTATTATACTGAGGTAGATATCCGGGTGTACAGGCTAGTTCAAGAACTGAATGATTGAAGAGAAGAGGCTTTTCAAGAACTTGATGTTCAGAGGACTTCAGGCTTCTGTATCTCCTTCCCGATGGCATCTGCATGAAGATGGCATAGTCCAGTATGGTGGGGATCTTTGATCATGGATGTTGCCTTCTTCAGGCAGTGCCTCACGTAGATACTATCAATGATGAGGAGGGATGTGTCTGTAACGGGCTGCGCTGGACTGAGTCCACTAATCTCTGCGGTTCCTGCACATTGGAACTGCCGTACCAGGCAGTGACGTAACCAGTCAGGGTACCTCCACCAGTAAATCTGTAGGAGTTTGTTAGAGTGATTGGTGATAAGCAGAGAGGGCGATGATGGAGATGGAAGTGGTGGGAATTTGAACGAGAGTAAGGACAGAGGTGGAATAGGGTTTGAGTATGGAAGCTTGGATTTTTATAAAGACAATTACATTGAAATTCAATGGATTTTGCAGCAGAGAGCAAGTCCATTCAGTCATCTGATTAATACTAGCTCTTATAACCATATAACCATGTAACAATTACAGCACAGAAACAGGCCATCTCGGCCCTTCTAGTCCGTGCCGAACGCTTACTCTCACCTAGTCCCACCAACTTGCACTCAGCCCATAACCCTCCATTCCTTTCCTATCCATATAGCTATCCAATTTTACTTTAAGTGACAATATCGAACCTATCTCTACCACTTCTGCTGGAAGCTCATTCCACACAGCTACCATTCTCTGAGTAAAGAAGTTCCCCCTCATGTTACCCCTAAACTTTTGCCCCCTAACTCTCAACTCATGTCCTCTTGTTTGAATCTCCCCCCACTCTCAATGGAAAAAGCCTATCCATGTCAACTCTATCTATCCCCCTCATAATTTTAAATACCTCTATCGAGTCCCCTCTCAACCTTCTATGCTCCAAAGAATAAAGACCCAACTTGTTCAACCTTTCTCTGTAACTTAGGTGCTGAACTCCAAGTCACATTCTAGTAAATCTTCTCTGTACTCTCTCTATTCTGTTGACATCTTTCCTATAATTCTCATATAAGCTAATGGTGTTACCAGGAGGAGAACTGGATACACACTTAACTTGTTAAAATGACAAATCCTTGGCAGATTCACCCCTTTCCAGATGATTGCCTTTGTGCACCTCGATTTCCCATCCCTACCCCCTCCAGCCACAACCACTCTCCTTTCCAACCACCTGCCTTTCCTGCTGTTGTGTGCTTGGGTCATGGGGTTGTGTCTTCCACAGTTGTGTTCAGTTCAACATGCTGATTGAGAGCAGCATACTCCACATCATGCCAGATCCCCTGTGGATGTTCAGTGTCAGCACGAGGCTGATGAAGAGAAGGAAAGCTTCCGCCGCGCGATTGGCGAGCTGTCACATGGCCGTTCTGGTCCAGCCAGGTAGATGCCCTGGCTGTGGCCAAGAAAACCCATCAGGGATCGCCTTGCCCAGGAGGATCAAGAAATTTGGCATCCCCCCTTTCAATTTTTACTGATGCATCATAGGAAACAACCTGTCTGCATGCACCGTGGATTGTAACAGCAAGAAACTACGTAACATGTCCCAGAGCAAGCCTCCCCTCCATGCACTCTACCTGCACTCAGTGCTGCCTCAGTAAAACAGCTAGCAAAATCAAAGAGCGCAGGACATTCTCTCTTCTGCCCTCTCCAGCCGGACAGAAGGTACAAAAGCCTGAAAGCATGTACCTCTCGGCTCAAGGACAGCTCCTGTGCTGCTGCCATAAGACTACTGAGCAGTTCCTTATTACAACCAGATGGACTCCTGACCTCATCCACCTCATTAAGACCTTGCACCTTGTTGTCTCCCTGCACTGCACTTTCTTTGTAACCATAACACTCCATTCCGTTATTGTTTTCCTCCGTACAATGCGATGATGCGATGAAAGCGTCTGTATGGATTACATGTAAAACAAAGTTCTCACTGTCTCTCAGTGCGTGTGACAATAAACTTTTTTTCAGTTCTTCTGAAAGCCCCTGATGGCCCTGACGGTGCTTCCTGCCTACGGCTATGAAAGAATGGGCCGCAATGTTCTTTCACTGGGGATTTTTTGGTTTGAATTCAGCTCATGCTGGGGGAATCACAGGTTTCTCAGTATGCTGGGTGTAAAACAGTAAATTAAGCAAAGTGAGTTTGTAGAATACTTTTGTGAAATCTCCAGAAGATTGGAGTCTCTCCATATTCCATACAACATGCTCTGAAATGAGGATATTTCACTCCTCGAGATCTATCCTGGCCCAAAAAAAATCCCATTTCCTCTAACCTATCCTGAACTCTATTCTCCGATTCCCCCTCCACTCCTCCCGGATCTTACCACTCACTGGCACTCTGGAGACAACTTACAGTGGCCAATTAGCTTCCCGGCCTGCATGTTTTGGCAATGTGGAGAAATACGTCAGAGCAGACTCAATGGTCCAAATGGCCAAATTCTGCTTGATGTCCTATGGGCACCAGAGCACCCAGGGGATTCCCACATGGTCACAGGGAGAAGGTACCACCTCCTTTGAGGTTGCGGTTCAGCTTACATCATTCTTCAGTGTTTGTTTGAGTTCATGGGCATGGCTTTGGGAACAGAGAGAGATATTAGGGGTTAGATTAGGATTTCAGGGACAAGGATGTGAGGGGATTAGAGAACATGTTTAAGTGTTAAGTCTTAAGTCTCCATGCCGCATTCAAATGTCAGTGACATGAACGTGGGACATCTGGGGACTGAGCCAGGATGGCCAACATGCCAGCATAGACGAAAGCCGGTGGCTCCCTCAAGGCCAACAAGGCTTCCAGAATCAGAGCTCTGTGCAGGCAGGAACGAGGACCAACCACCCCTTATGTCTGTGAATTGATGGGAACTGAATTAGAGGCCTAGTGTTCGGGGTCTTGTCATCAGCGAGTCCAAAGTTCGAGGCCTGGTCCCGTTGATCAGCGTATCCTGTGGTTGATGCCGAGGGCTGAGGTCCAAATGTCAAATGGGAAATCTGGGAGTTGAGGTCCTTTAGCCTGAGACCTGGGACTGTGAACCTCTGTGAGTCTACTGGGGTAGTCAAAGGTCCAATATCAGCTGTCCAAGTCCGAATCCGAGTCCACTGGAAGCTGGAGGCTGAAGACCATCTTGGGGTTAGAGGACTGAGTATGAGGGAGGGAGGAATGGGGCTCATTCTGCTGTTGTTGTTCTGCTATGGTCTGTGTTGTTCTGTCGCGTATGGTGGGCATGCTATGTCACCACTGGAGTATCTCAGCACTTGTGGGCTGCCCCCAGCACACTCTCGGGTGTGTTGGTTGTTAACACAAATGACGCAGTTCTCTGCATGTTCTGATGTTCACGTGATAAACAAGCATGAATCCTGTCTTGAGTTGTGAATGACGAGGTAGGCCTTGGGGCCAATTTGCCTACTCCTGCTGCTTTGTGGTATGTGTTATGCATACAGAAGGTTAACTTTAACACACTCCAGCAAAAAATTAGTGCCCAAGAAAGTTATAATAATTTAGCCCTGATTCAGGTCCATGTAAACACGTGACCAAAAGATCAAGGAGCAGAATTAGGCCATTTAGGCCATTCAGTCCATCAAGTCTACTCACCCATTCAATCATGGTTGATGTTTGTTTTTCTCAAACCCGTTCTGCCTTCTTCTCCTTGTAACCTTTAACCTCCTTACCCGTCAGGAACATATCATTTTCTGTAATAAATACACCCAATGACTTGGCCTCCACAGCCCCCCCCGTGGCAAAGAATTCCACTGTTCCATTACCCTCTGGTTGAAGAAACTGCTCCTCATCTCAATTTTAAGGGGATATCCCTTTATCCTGAGAATAGGATCCTAGACTTTCCTTTAATGGAATCATCCTCTCCACATCCAGTCCATCCAGGCCTTTCAGTGTCCGGTGGGTTTCAATGAGACCTCCCCTCATCCTCCTGAACTCCATCAAGTACAGGCCCAGCGACACCAAATGCTCCTCATAGGTTAACCCTTTCATTCCTGGGATCATTCCTGTGAATCTTCCTGCATGTAAATCACTCTGCCTGCACAACAGTGTATCACTGAAGGCACTTCTATGCGGAGAGAGGAAACTCTGCGTACAGATTCGCTGTCCTATCTATCTATGGAGATAGGGGTCATGAATAGTTTCCACAGATTAATGCTTTTAGTAGCAGAAGGGTTAAGAAACTTGGCAGAAGAGCCAGAGAGAAGATGTGGAATTTTGCTAACTCAGTAAGTGTGATGAAGTTAATTCAACATCCCCGAGAGATAGGGAAACGGGATTCTGTAATAATGTTCATCTAGGAATTAAGTCTTCAACAGCTACAAGTATCTGAACTGTGGAGAAAGAGTGTGGAATTGACTAGATAATAAGCTAGTATGTTAGGGTGCAGTGAACCATTTTATAACACAAGGCATTTTGTGTTAGGTTCAGGGTCATTGGATTATTGTGGGTAAGGGAAAGGTTAGACCCAGCAAGATAGCTGGCAACTAGATTGCAGGAGTTACAAGGGACGAGATTACAGAGCAGGAATAAGATCGGCAGTGAGAGTGGGAAAGAGCAGTAAAGGGAAAAGGAGCTGGGAACTTCATTAGAAATAATGACTTGGTGAGACAGTTGAAGGTCACAAAGATTAGCGTAATCTTTGTTTTCTTGGGGAGAATTTTGGATTTGACTCAATGGCCTTCAACTTTGAGACTTATTTTAAAGGAGCATGCATTTTAAAAGAGAATACTAACCACTATAAGATATCAGTTTCAATCCAAGGCTGTGTACTGAATATACTGTATAACGTACACTAAAGACTTATTACGCACACCACTGTGTATACACGGGAGGAGGACACTGCACTCTGCACCACATGACTTGTTTACGCAATGTACACCTCTCTTCACACGTCAGTGCACCCTACACACTCACTACAGACTGAATCTGTTGAGCAGTTCCTGCTATCGCTTTGACCTCCTCAGCTGTGTGCTAATCTGTGATGTTTATAAGGGTTGGTCAGACCACATTTGGAACGCTGTCAGCAACTTTGGGCCCCGTGTCTAAGGAAAGATGTGCTGGCCCTGGAGAATGTACAGATAGAGGCTCACAGCAGCAATCCCAGCAATGAAAGGCTTAACCTGTGCGTTAGTGTTTGACCACTCTAGGCCTGTAATCGATACTGGATGATCAAAAGGATGAGGGGAGGATCTCAGTGAAAATTACCAAATACTGAAAAGCCTGGATAGAATGGACATGAGAGGAGTTTTCTATTAGCAAGAGAGTCTTGGATCCAAAGGCAGAGCCTCAGCATAAAGATATGAACCTTTAAAACCAAGACGAAGAGGAATTCTTTCAACCAGAGGGTGCTGTATGTGTGGAATTGTTGCCACAGAGGGCTGCAAAAGCCAAGATATTGGGAGTAGTTAAGGCAGAGACTGATAGGTTCTTCATTGGTAAGGGAGTTAAAGGATAAAGGGAGAAGGCAGGAAAATGAGATTTAAAAAATGATCAGCCATTATGGAATGGGTAGAGCAGACTCAAATGGCCTAATTGTATTCCCATTTCATGTGGTCTTATGTTATACCAGTTCCTTCCAATGGAGAGTGTACAGGCTCACTGCAGTTACGTTCACATCAGGAATTCATGTCCCATTGCTTAACAGCGCCTTAGGCTATATCTCATACTGTGATCATCAAACCTACATGATCAGTTCCGATCTTCATGTGCTAAGTAGAATTTAATCACTCACCCATCTACTTTCAGTGTTGTTGCCTCATACTAGGATGTTGTTATGAGGATAAAAGACAAATTTGTTGAACTTTTGGAATTAGTCTCTTTAGTCTCTCCCCATCTCCCACGCTCTCTCTCTCTCTTTCTCCCCATCTCTCTCTCCCCATCTCTATCTCTCCATATCTCTCTCCCTATCCCTCTCTCCCCATCTCTATCTCCTCATCTCTCTCCTCATCTCACTCTCTCTTCCCATCTCTCTCACCACCATAGCTCCCTCTTCCCCACTTACCTCTCTCCCCAACTCCCTCTCCCATCATCTCTCTCCCATTTCTCTCTCACCGTCTCTCTCTCCCCATCTCTATCTCCCCATTTCTTTCTGTCTCCCATTTCTATCTCCCCATATCTCTCCCCATCTCACTGCCTTTCCCTATCATTCTCTCCCCCAATCACACTCTCTCCTCATCTCACTTTCTCTCCCACATCTCTCCCACTTCCCATCTCTCTCTCCCTCCTCCCATCTCTCTCTCCTTCTCCCCATCTCTCTCCCTCTCCTCATTTCTCTTCCCATCTCTCTCTCCCTCTTCCCATCTTTCTCTTCCCATCACCCTCTCTGTCTCCAAATCTCTCCTCATCTCTCTCCCTCTCCCATCACTCTCTTCTCCATCCTTTCCTCTCCCCATCCCTCTTTCCCATCACTATCTACCAGCATATCTCTCTCTCCCCCCCCCACCCACCCCCCCCCACCTCTCCCTCTCCACTTCCTCCACCCCCGCCCATAGATGTTGGGTCAGAGACAATGATTGTTAATAATACTTAAGCAATTGATCATGAACAGGAACAGGCTGGGCGAGCTGCTAAATTCTAACTACTGTTATAACTGTCGGTCATTAGGAATTTCAAAAGCGGTGATGTACTTGGGAGCAATTTACAGTGGCCCATTAACCTACCAATTCCCATATCCCTGTGACGTGGAAGGGCAGACAAGTACTTTCCACGCAGACAGCAAGTTGAACCTGGATCACTAGGGCGGTGAGTCAGCAGCCCTTGCAGTACAGACAGATCGAGGGACTGAAAGATGCACACTGGGTTCAGAGCCCAGCTGTAAAGCAGTGGTTAACTGCTTCCTCATCTAACATCGAGCGCTTGCTGGAATTTTTAGCTCAATCACTGACCTTGAAAGTACATTTTGTATCTCACACATGTGCATCTGCTTTCCGCCACAATCTTGCATTCAGGGCTTTCTTCCTATGACGAGGAAAAAAATATTTAAAAAGCACAGTGACAAGCAATATCAACCCGGCGACAAATGGTAAAACTTTAAAGTTGAAGTCACTTCTCCAAATCCGGGAATAACTCCTAACCATCTAGATCAGGGGTGGCCAACCTTTTACATTCCACGCATCAATTTTTTCATGCACGAGTTCAGGTGCGATTTTTTCACGCACGAGTTCTATATTAATATATTTTTACAAGAATTGAATGGGGGTACAAGAGTTGTATGGCGCATCTGAACTCGTGAGTGAAAAAATTGACGCATGGAATGTGAAAGGCTGGCCACCCCTGATCTAGATGAACCAAAGGGAAGGGGCCAAAGGAACATCAGTTTAACCCTGTAGCCATAACTTAACCATACTTGTTGTTACAAGTTTGACCATAGGGAGGAAAAGGTAATGGCTGGTGTCCTTTCTGAAGCTTCCACATTCCTTTCAAGACAGGTCAATAGGATTTACAGCCAATGGAATAAATTTGAATTTTATTCTCTGTTGCAGCTTACATACACCAAGCCAGCCTGTGCGACAGAAGCCCCACAAACAGCAGTGTCAGAGTTACACATCACCGAAACAGTCCCTTTGACCTAACTCGTTCATACCAATCAAGTTGTCTACCTGAGCTCGTCCCTCTGGCCCAGATCCCTCCAAACGTTTTCCATCCATGCATCTGACCAACTGTCTTTTAAATGTTGTAAATGTTGCCTCTACCACTTCCTCCAGAAGCTCATCCGTTAAACCCACTCCTTAGAGTGAACAGCTTGTCCTTCAGATTCTTTTTAAAATTTTACCCCCCTCTTTAAACCTGCAGCCACCCCAAAGCTTGGAAAAAAAGACAATCTCACGATTTTATAAACATCTCTAAGGTCACCCGTCAGCATCCGACACTCCATGGAAACAATCCCAGGTTGTCTGGACTTCTCTTCTGCCTGCTCAGGGTCTGTATCCCCCCATTTCATGTGCTTATTGAAGAGTCTCTTGAATACCTCTGTCGTATCAGCCTCCACCACCACCCCAGACACTGCATTCCAAACACCCACCACTCTCTGTGTGAAAAAAAATTCCCCACTCATCTCCTTTGAACTTTCTCCTTCTCACCTTAAATAAATGCTCTCTAGTGTTAGACATTTTGACTCTGAGGAAAAGAGTCCATCTATGACAGACAAAAGCTTATAAACTTCTATCAGCTCTTCCCTCAGTTTCTGCTGCTCCAGAAAAAAGCAACCTGAGTTTGCCCAACCTCTTCTGATTGCAATGTCCTCTAATTCAAACAGCGTCCTGGTAGATCTCTTCAGCACTCTCTCCAAAGCCTTCACATCCTTCCTAAAGTGAGTCAATGCAATTTAATGCAATCTTCCAGACAGGAGTGATTGAGAGATACAGCACAGGAGATAAGATTTCAGAAGCTCTAGCAAAGCAAGTGCTCAGAGTGGTAAGGTTAGTTCTATTTCAAGGTCAATGGAGTTTACGGTCATCTGTACAAGTGTGGTGAAGTGCTGGTGGTGTGGTTGTCCATCGTGTCCGACGATGACAGGAACTTGTGCGGGAGAGTTTGTTTTAAAGTGGAGAAGCTGTTGCACTGGGGCACTCTTGACCTCAGAAGTCCAGGTCCAGTGGTACCAACAAGCATCACAAACTGAGGTCTTCCCTGGTTGCAGTGGATGACCATGATGCCTTCTTTGTCTTGTCATGCCCTTTGCTCTCCACGGAGCGTTGCAGTACCACCTTCCTGGCCTTTGCTTCTCACTGTAGGGCTTATCTGCCCAGTCTACTGGAACAGACTTTGCATACTGGGACAAACTTGTCCTTAACTCACCAGGCCGTGAGGCCACTGACTACCGTCACCTGGTTTAGGCCACCTATCGAAGCGGTGTACTGGGGCGGGGCTGTCGTCACAAGCAAACAACTTCTTGGAGCCACAGGTAAGAGCTGAATGCCCAGCGAGGACCAAAGGTGAGTGAGCCGCCCCAGAATGGACATGACACCTTCACCAGAGGTGTCTGCCCTCCCTGGATGGTGAGGTACAGTGCAACTTCATAGGCACGTGGCGTAGAAAACACCCTGCAGGTAAATTATACATGAAATTATGCCACACATTGAAACTGTGAAGACTGTGTGACAGCAAGCTGAAACAAAAGCACGATCAAGAACAAGTCCAGCGGTAGTCTGTAGTGTTCTATTCCTGAGGTAGGGCTGGCGTAGTGCAGGTAGCTTCAGAAAGTAGCTGTTCCTGAACATGGTGTATGGGAATTCAGACTTCCATACCTTCTGTCTGACAGTAGCAGCGAGAAGAAGGCATGTTAGTCAGACCCCACTTGGAGTACTGTGCTCAGTTCTGGTCACCTCACTGCAGAAAGGATGTGGGTACAATAGAGAGAGTGCAGAGGAGGTTAACAAGGATGTTGCCTGGATTGGAGGCCGTGCCTTATGAGAATAGTGTATGAATACACTATACACTAATAGTGTAGAATATGAGAATAGCCTTGAGTGAACTTGGCCTTTTCTCCTTGGAGTGACGGAGAATGAGAGGTGACCTGATAGAGGTGTATAAGATGATGATTGTGTGGATAGCCAGAGGCTTTTTCCCAGGGCTGAAATGGCTAACACAAGGGGGCATAGCTTTAAGGTGCTTGGAAGTAGGTACAAGGGGGGGATGTCAGGGGTAAGTTTTTCACACAGGGAGTGGTGGGTGCATGGAATGCACTGCCAGCGACGGTGGTAGAGGCAGATACAATGGGGTCTTTTAAGAGACTCTTAGATAGGTACATGGAGCTTAGAAAAATAGAGGACTATGCTCTAGGGAAATTCTAGGCAGTTTCTCGAGTAGGTTACATGGTCGGTACAACATTGTGGGCCGAAGGGCCTGTAATGTGCTGTAGATTTTCTGTGTTCTATGAACTGGATGGCTGGGGTCCTTAATGATAGATGCTGGCTTCAGGGGGCAGTGCCTCCTATAGAGGCTCTCGCTGGTGCAGAGTGCTGTGCCTGTGATGGACCAGACTGTGTGTTCCGCATGATGTTCTGCAGTCTCGTGCATTCCTGTGCATTGGTATTGACATGCCAAGCCATGATGCAACCAGTCAGGATCCTTTTAACAGTACGTTTGTGGAAATCATTTCGAGTATTTGGTGACTTGCCGAATCTCCTTAACCTTCTAAGAAAGCTGAGGACCTGTTGCACCTCCTTCATGATTGCATCTTTGTGTTGGGTCTAGGACTGGACATCTGAGATGTTAATGGCAGGAACGTGAAACTGCTTACTCTCCCCACTTCTGACCCACCCATGAGAACTAGTCCATGGTCTCCAGACCAACAGTGAGGAAGGTCAGGAGCAGGTGGCTCTGGGAATGGCGGAGGGCTGACAGGCCTGGTATATGAGTGGGATGGAGCAGATCAGGACCAGGAGTTGGTGAGGAACCATTGACAATAATCTCTTATGCTTCACTTCAGGGATGGAGCCATAAATATGAATAAATATGGGCAGTGTGACTTCTCCAGGCCTTAGCAGACAGTGCACTTCCCATGTAGACTATCCGAGTGCACACTGCCTATTACGTTAAGGCTCTGGGTGCTGGTCTGGCACCTGTTACATTACTTCAGCCAGCTCAGGGCTGTCAAGGGCCGCTGAAGTAAGTCTCCTTTCCTGTAGGGGGCACTGTTCCTCCATCCTTCAATCTCTTCTGCCCAAAGCCTGCCTCAGTATCAGCAGCCAAGTGAAGCATGGGCATTCTATACAGACTGAAAGGAACTGATGTGCTGCAGGAAGTAGATGTAGAGTATGGGTCGGATAGCTTGAAGTTTGTATATTTTAATGCTAGGAGTATTATGGGTAAGGGTGATGAACTTAGTGAATGGATTAGTGCATGGAACTGCAGAGTTGTGGCCATTACTGAAACTTGGTTGAGAGGGGTAGGAATGGGTGATTCAGGTTTTCAAAGTTTTAGAACAGATAGAGAAAAGTGAAAGGGTTGGGGGGGAGTTGCACTGCTAATCAGGGACAATGTCAGAGCTGTACTCAGGAGAGACAGAATGGAGGGGTCAGACACTGAGTCCATTTGGGTAGAACTCAGGAAGAGGAAGGGTACAATCACACTAATGGGATTGTACTACAGACTCCCTAATAGTCACCAGGATATTGAGGAACAGATTAAGGAAATGTATAAAAATAATGGAGTTGTTACATGGGGGATTTCAACTTCCCTAATATAAACTGGGACCCTCTTAGCGCAAGGGGTTTAGATTGGGCAGAATTTAAGTGTATCCAGGAAGTTTTAAAAATTAATATGTGAACGATCCAATGACAGGAGGGACTGTACTGGACCCGGTGTTGAGTTATGAGCCTGGCCAGGTGACTGACCTTTCACTGGGTAAGCATTTAGGGTACAGTGATCACAACTCCTTAACTTTCACAATAGCTATAGATAGCTATAGGTATGGTCCTTATGGGAGAGTTTTAAATTAGGGTAGGGCAAATTACGGGGGCATTTTTAAAATTGGGGTAGGACAAATTACGAGGGCATTAGGCAGGGACTAAGAAGAGTTAATTGGGAACACTTTTTTTTCTGACATGTGGAGACTGTTTAAAGATCAATTGCACAGAGTACAGGAAAGGTATGTTCCTGTTAGAAGGACGGTCGGGGATGGAAAGATAAGAGAACCTTGGATGTCCAGACAGAAAATGAATTTAGTCAAGAAGAGAAAGGAAATGTATGTAAAACTTTGGAAGACAGGATCAAACAAAGCACATGAGGAGTACAAAGAAGCCAGAAAAGAACTAAAGAAGGGACTTAGGAAAGGCAGGAGGGGCCAAGAAAAGCCCTTGGCAAGCAGGATTAAAATGAGGCCCAAGGCATCCTATACATACATCAAGAGAAAAAGGATAATAGGGAAGGGGAGGGGGGGGTGAACATTTGCTTGGATGCAGAGAATGTGAATGAGGTACCTAACAAGTACTTTGCTTCAGTATTTACCAAGGAAAAGGATATGGTGGACCAGGAGATCAGTGCTGAATGTATAAATATGTTAGGGTGTTTAGAGGTCAAGGAGGAGGAAGTGTTGGGCCTCCTAATGAACATTAAGGTGGATAAGTCCCCAGGGCCTGATTGGATTTACCCCAGGTTACTGAAGGAGGTAAGAGACAAGATTGCTGGTCCCTTGACCAGTATCAGTGTGTCCTCTCCAGCCACAGGCGGGGTCCTGGAAGATTGTCCACCGGCTAATGTTGTAACTCTGTTTAAGAAGGGAACATGTGAAAATCCTGGGAACTACAGACCGGTGAGTCTCACATCAGCTGCAGGGAAAATGCTGGAGAAAATTCTTAGAGAAAGGATATGTGAGCATCTGGAAACCCCTAGCCTAATTAGGGAGAGTCAACGTGGTTTTTTGCAGGGCAGGTCATGTCTTACCAGCTGGATTGAGTTTTTGACAAGGTGACGAGAGAGACTGATGTCTACATAGATTTTAGGAAGACATTTGACAAAGTTCCTCATAGCAGGCTAATCCAGAAGATTAAGTTGCATGGAGTCCACGTGAATTGGCTTGCACAACTGGTTTGCACACAGAAGAGAAAGGGTAGTGGTTGAAGGGACTTTTTCGAGCTGGAGGTCTGTAATTAGTGGTGTTCCACAGGGATCTGTTCTGGGACTGCTGCTGTTTGTGATATATATAAATGACCTGGATGAAAATGTAGATGGGTGGGTGAGTAAATTTGCAGATGCTACCAAGATTGATGGAGTTGTGGATAGCGTAGAAGACTGGCAAAGAATACAGCACAATATAAATCAGTCACAGATATGGGCAGAGAGATGGCAGATGGAGTTTAACCCAGATAAATGTGACGTGTTGCGCCTCGGTAGGACAAGTACAAGGAGACAGTACACCGATAAGAGCAAGATCCTTAATAGTGTTGCTGAGTGGAGGGATCTTGGGATCCATGTTCATACCCCTTGAAAGTGGTTACACAGGTTGATGAGGTGGTTAAGAAGGCTTATAGAATACTTGCTTTTAATAGTTGAGGCATTGAGTTCAAGAGTCAAGCGGTTATGTCGCAACTTATAAAACTCTGGTTAGGCCGCATCTGGAGTATGGCATACAGTTCTGGTCACCCTACTGCAGGAAGGGTATTGAGGCTTTGGAGAGGGTGCAGAAGAGGTTTACCAGGATGTTGCCTGGCTTAAAGGGAATGTGCTATCATGAGATGCTGGATAAACTTTTTTTTTCTGGACTGGTGGAGGCTGAGGGGAGATCTGATAGAAGTTTATAAGAGGCATAGATAGAGTAAACAGGGAGTATCTGTTTCCTAGGATTGAGAACCAGAGGGCATCAATTGAAGGCAAGACGGGGTAGGTTCAAGGGGGGTGTGAGGGGCAAGTTTTATACTCAGAGTGGTAGATGCCAGGATGGCAGTAGAAGCAAATACATCAGAGGCTTTTAAGAGATGTTTGGATAGGCACATGGATGTGGGGAAGATGGAGGGATAGGGACATGGTGTAGGTAGAAGGGATTAGTATTTGGGTGTTTTTGATTTGCTTATTAGCCGGTTCGACACAACATTGTGGGCTGACTGATCTGTTCTTGGGTTGTACTGTTCTATGTTCTATATTCTACAAGAGGTGGGGGATTGAAGGCCTGGGGAAGGTTAACCCAAGAAAAGCCATTTTCAAATCCTTTCTACAGCAGGACTTTGCTTAGGGATGCAAGCCTCAAGATGGACTCACATTACTCTGCCACAGGGTGTTCCTGAACAAGCTATCTACCACCCTGCTTGTCCATGTTCAATATACCAGACAGCAGGAGCGAGATCGAGTGCTTCAGATTCAGATTAGTGGATTGTCATGTGGACCTGAGAACAATAAAAGTCTTTGCTTCAGTGAAGTTCACAGGGTAAACCGCGTACACGATGGCAACGCACACAATAGCCGTGTACACGATAGTTGTTGTTGTTGTTCGTCCATTGTACGTCGATGAGGACCTCAACATCATTATGATGGTGTCGAGACTAGCGCGTGATTTGGATTTAAGTGAGGGAGAGTTGCGCAGCGTCAGCCTCACTCTCTCTTCCCAATTCCCATCTGGATCCAGTGGCAAGACAAGAGTCGAGACAGCTGGAGATGGGACTAGGCGCAGTGGCTGACCAGGACGTCTTCTGTGTCTTGTCCTGCTCTACACGATAGTAAAGCATACAATAACCTCATACACAATAGTAATGCATCTAATAACAGTGTACATGATAGTAAAGTGTACAATAACCGTGTACAGAATAGTAATGCATAGAATGACCGCGTACACGATAGTAAAGTGTACAATAACCATGTACACAATAGCAATGCGTAGAATAACTGTGTACACAATAGTAATGCGTACAATACTATTAGTAATAGTAATGCATACTATAACCATGTACATGATAGTAAAGCATACAATAACCTTGTACACAATAGTAATGCGTACAATCACTGCATACACAATAGTAATGCGTACAATAACCGTGTACACAATAGTAATGCGTACAATCACTGCATACACAATAGTAATGCGTACAATAACCGTGTACACAATAGTAATGCGTACAATAACCGTGTAGTACAATCACCGCGCAACAATAGTAATGCGTACAATAACCATGTACACGATAGTAACGCGTACAATCACCGCGCAACAATAGTAATGCGTACAATAACAGTGTACACAATGCAGTCCAATGCAGGAAGCAGGTCAGAGTCGTAGTCATAGTCATACTTTATTGATCCTGGGGGAAACTGGTTTTCGTTACAGTTGCACCATAAATAATGAATAGTAATAGAACCATAAATAGTCAAATAGTAATATGTAAATTATGCCAGTAAATTATGAAATAAGTCCAGGACCAGCCTATTGGCTCAGGGTGTCTGACCCTCCAAGGGAGGAGTTGTAAAGTTTGATGGCCACAGGCAGGAATGACTTCCTATGACGCTCTGTGCTGCATCTCGGTGGAATAAGTCTCTGGCTGAATGTACTCCTGTGCCCACCCAGTACATTATGTAGTGGATGGGAGACATTGACCAAGATGGCATGCAACTTAGACAACATCCTCCTTTCAGACACCACCGTGAGAGAGTCCAGTTCCATCCCCACAACATCATTGGCCTTACGAATGAGTTTGTTGATTCTGTTGGTGTCTGCTACCCTCAGCCTGCTGCCCCAGCACACAACAGCAAACATGATCGCACTGGCCACCACATGTTGCTGGCAATAGAGTGCCAGCATCAGCCCATTTTATGTTTAATACCCACCTGAAGACGTGATATTGAGGGAGTTCTGCATTGTCAGAGGTGTGTCTTGTCACTAATTCTACCTGGGTCCCGGCCAATGTTAGCACTCATCACAAAAACACATTAGTTTGACCTTTTTTACATTGCAATGGTGCCCACACAAAATGCAGCTTTGGAATGTCCTGACCCTCAGGAGTGTCAGCCCCATCTCATGCTGCTTTCCTGTGACGACACTTCATGTAGATGTACTCAATGGAGGGGAGGGCTTTACCCAGGATGGACTGGGCTCTATCCACTACTTTTTGTAGATTTTCCATTCAAGAGCGTTGGTGATTCCATACCAGGCTGTGATGCAGCCAGTCAATATATTCTCCACCACACACATATAGAAGTTTGTCAACGTTTTAGATGTTTGCTGAATCTTTGCAAACACCCAAGGAGGTAAAGGTGCTGAGAGGTTAGCGGTTAGTGTTAACCTAGGGGTTAGAGAGCAGGCACTGACAATCCTGGACAAGAGAAAATCTGCAGATGCTGGAAATCCAAGCAACATACACAAAATGCTGGAGGAACTCAGCAGGCCAGGCAGTATCTATGGAAAAGAGTACAGTCGACCTTTCATGAGACAGGAGGAAAGAGACGAGAAGGCAGAGTAAGAAGCTGTGGGGAGGGGAGGAAGAAGTACAAGGTCGTAGGTGATAGGTGAAACCGGGAGAGGGGGAGGGGTGAAGTAAAAAGCTGGGAAGTCGATAAAGGGCTGGAGAAGGGAGAATCAGATACGAGAGGACAGAAGGCCATGGAAGAAAGGGAAGGGAGAGGAGCACCAGAGGGAGGCAATGGGCAGGCACGGAGATGAGGTGAGAGAGGGAATTAGGAATAGGGGAATGGTGAAGGAGAGGTGGGGGAGGGAACATTACCACAAGTCTGAGAAATTGGTGTTCATGCCATCAGGTCAGAGACTACCCAAACAGAATATAAAGTGTTGCTCCTCCATCCTGAGTGTGGCCTCATCACAACAGTAGAGGAGGCCATGGACTGGCATATCAGAATGGGAATGGGAATGGGAAGTAGGACTAAGATGGACGGCACTGGGAGATCCCACTTTTTCTGGCAGAAGGAGCATAGGCGCTCAGCGAAACAGTCTCCCAATCTACGTCGGGTCTCACCGATATACAGGAGGCCACACCGGGAGCACCGGATACAGCAGATGATCCCAACAGACTCACAGGTGAAGTGTTGTCTCACCTGGAAGGACTGTTTGGGCCCCTGAATTGTAGTGAGGGAGGAGGTGTTAGCTCAGGGGTAGCACTTGTTCCACTTGCCGGGAAGGAGATCAGTGGGGAGGGACGAACGGACAAGGAAGTTCCATAGGGAGCGACCCATGTGGAAAGCAGAAAGATGTGCTTTGTTGTGGGATCCTGTTGGAGGTGGCGAAAGTTTTGGAAAATTATGTGCTGGATGCAGAGGCTGGTGGGGTGGTAGGTGAGGACAAGAGGAACCCTATCCCTGGTAGCGTGGTGAGAGGATGGGGTAAGAGCAGACCTGTGTGAAATGGAAGAGATGTGGGCGAGGCCAGCGTTGATGGTGGAGGAAGGGAAACCCCTTTCTGTGAAGAAGGAAGACATCTCATTAGTTCTGAAATGAAAAGCCTCATCCTGAGAGCAGACGCAGTGGAGATGAAGGAATTGAGAGAATGGGATGGCATTTTCACAAGCGACAGGGTGGGAAGAAGTATAGTCCAGGTAGCTGTGAGAGCCAGTGGGTTTATAAAAGATATCAGTAGATAAGCTGTCTCCAGAAATAGAGACAGTGAGATCGAGAAAGGGGAGGGAGGTGTTGGAAATGGACCAGGTAAATTTGCGAGCAGGGTGGAAGATGGAGGCAAAGTTGATGAAGTCAACGAGCTCAGCATAGGCTCCGCTCCTCCCACCTTCTTACTGTTTCTCCTCATCTCTTTTCTCCCAATCCTTATGAAGGGTCTCGTTGACTGACAATCCTGGGGTTGCCATACCTTAGCGGATTGTATGTAATACCATCCCATGGGCTCAGAATAGGTTTTGTCTCCTTGGCTGAGAGCCATTACATATCTTCGTTTTTGTGTTACAGCATCCACTTGAAAACTGTGCTGACTTTCAGAGCAGCACGAATCACAACCTCTCTGTAACCCTGTGTATTTTCACAGTCTGCTTGCTAAGAGTGTGTGAGGGACTGAAAGGACAGCTTTGTCCTCTCATTGTAACTACTCCCTGAGAGCATTACATTATCCCTGCAGCTCTTCCCAGCCCTCCACTCCACACCCCACCCACCGTTATTCTAGAACTTTCTCAGACCTCCGATCGTAGGCTTGAAGCAAGGGATTATTCTTGTACTCACAACTCTGTGAGTGAATGGATACTGGAGAAGATGTAGGTAGTTGTGGGCATCATCATTTTTATTTTTAAAATAAGCACAAATATCATTCAATTAGTTCCACAAAAGATGACTATTGTTGCTGACAGAGCTGTTGTATCCAAGCCAAGGTGAAATGAGCTATTTTTGTCCTTTCCTCATGGTTGGCTCATTATATTTATATTATTGTAACTCTTCCCTGTCCCCACCCCTCTCAGTTTTATCTGTTATTCAATGGTTAGCATTTATGTAACACTTTCCTTGGTCTACACAGCCAATGCAATTTATAGTTCACACAGTATACTCGGAGTTCACAGAGATGTAAGAAATGCAGTAAGAATGCGATATTAAGTAAGCTGGACCTTAGCCTTGAGGAAGGAACTTTAGCCGACAAACTGTAACAGGCAGAACTCTCTTGATACTTCCCAAGACAATCAGCTGAGTTCTTCCCCAGAGAACATTGGCTTTATCCGCTCCTCGGGCAGTCCAGCCCTCCCTCACTTCTGCGCCATTGGGAGTTTCGGCTGGATCTTGCAGTGGAAGTTCTAGGGAAGAGTTAGAGCCCAGAAACTTGCAATTCAGAAGTAAGAGAATCCTATAACTGAGTGATGGTGCTCAGGCAGACGCCTCCCAGTCTCCATCCACCTAACATGTTGCCAGCTCATCACCTGCAACCTATTTAAACCCAGCTCCCATCCACTGTCCTTGTTCACTCATCATACCAGCCAGACACTAGACACTAGAATACTACAGCACAGTACAGACCCTTCAGCCCTCGATGTTCTGCTGACCCATATATTCCTTTAAAAAAACGTACTAAACCCACACTACCCCGTAACCCTCTATTTTTCTTTCTTCCATGTGGCTGTCTCAACTAGTTGCTCCTAGCCTTCAGTTACCTTGTTGCCTATTGTGTTTAGTATCTATTCTCTCATGTTTTGTGGTCTCTCATGGCTTGTTACTTTGCAGTTCATTTTTAAAGTTATTATTCACCACTAAATCATCGCAGCTACTCTGCATTTGGGTCAAGCCTCCTCTACATTTCCTGACAATGAACCAGCAATTGATCCAGCAGAGTTTTCTTGCTTAAAGGAAGTCACCTGTCAACTTGAGCACACGATCCAGAAGCAGCAGGAAACCATTGATCATCTGCTTGCCACGCTCAACCAACTCCCCATCTCGATGCAGCAACCCCACACCAGTCAATCTCCTCCCTCTGAGCCCCGGATTCTGGTGCGCAAGTGCTCCAATGGATCTTCAACCTGATGCCGCAACTTCCTGTCCCGGTGCGTCTGGCAGTTCGATCTCTAACCATCCCTCTATTTTACGGACTGAGCCTAGACTGCCTTTGTCACCTTCCTCTTCTCTGGGCAAGCTCTGGTCTGGACTGTCGATAACTGGGACAATAAAGCCCCCATTTGACACAGATATGTGGAATTCACTGCCGAGATGAGACAGGTTTTTGTCCATCCAGGAAGTGAAAGGGAGGCAGCCGATCACATACTTCATCTGTGTCAAGGCTCACGCTCGGAGCTGGATTACAGGGTGGAATTTGGGATTCTTGTGGTGGAGCCTGATTGGAATGCGGAAGCGTTGAATTACCATCACGGCCTCTTGGAGCTGTTACCCAGGAGATGCCCACCGACCTTGAAAGCCTTATCACTCTGGCTCTCCAAATTGACAATCTTATGGATCGACCCTCCAGATTGTTAGCAAGACCTGCTGTTCCACACCCAGAACCATTTCAATCTTTAGGGCCTTCCTCATCAATCCCTCCAGATCCCAGGCAACTAGGGAGAGCTCCTTTAAACCCCCTCCCCCAAAAGCATGACCAACGGTGGAGAAACAACTTGTACATCTACTGTGGAGTCTCCGATCACCCACGCATCAAATGTCCACTGCGTCTGAGAAACAGGCACTACCAGGTAGAAATGAAAGGTCTCCTGTCTGAAATGAAATGAATTATCTTTATTGTCATTGCATAGTACAATTTGTCATGCACCAAAACAGCGAAAATGAGTTTGCAACTCTTGTACTCTATGCTATAAAACAACAAATAAAATAAATAAACAACAAATAAAATCAAGTAACCAGCCAGTACAAGCAATGTCCAGCAGTACAAAAGCACAACTCAGATGCAGGAAAGCCATAAAACCAGTATTAAAGTAGCAATATAACAAATTTATGGATGATGCTTGATCGATTGGTTCAGAGCAATTATAGCTCTGGGGGAAAAGCTATTTTTCAGTCTGGAGGTGCGGGCATAGAAAATCTTATAACGTCTGCCAGATGGAAGAAGTTCAAACAGATGATTGCATGGGTGTGTATTGTCCTTACAGATGCTTGTAGCTTTCCTTAGGCAGCGAGAGCTGTAGGTGTCCTCCAAGGCTGGGAGTTATGTCCAGATGATCTGTGCACTGGAGACGGCCTGCTGAAGTGCTTTCCTATCAGCTGCTGTACAACTGAGATACCACACAGAGATGCAGTATGTTAAGATGCTCTCTATGGTGCAGCAGTAAAAGGTCACCAGCGTCTGTTCAGGTAGACCAGCTTTCTTCTGGTAAGCTCACCTCAGGCCCCCACTCCAGTGTCATGGCCCCACTCACTCTCTCTGTCCTCCTTCACACACACGGGAGGCTCTGGTGGATTCTGACGCAGCAGGCAACTTTCTGGACTGGACTCCCCACAGAGACTATCTCTCACCCCTTCTGCATCATGACCACTGTAAGATGTTCCTTGGGGGCAGGGACGGTCCGAGCATGCACATGAGCATTGGAGAGCACTGCGAATCCATCCAATTCCTGCTGATCGACTCACCCACCACTCCCCTCATCCTGGGTTACCCCGGCTTTCCACTCACAGCCCTCACTTCATCTGGTCACCCGGTTCACTGCTGAGCTGGGGATCCACCTACCTGAAATCTCAGCTGATTTCACCCCATGAATCCGTGGAGACGGAGAGAACCCGCAAGCTCACCAAACATCGCAGGAATGCCATTTCTTCGCCACCGGCTTCAGTAAAAGGGAAGCCACCTCCCAGAGCACATGACTGTGTGATCGGTCACCTGCCGGGTACCACCCCTTCCCCAGGCCATCTGTTATGCTTCTCTCCTCCTGAGACCCAAGCAATGAACGACTACATCGCCAATGCACTACAGCACAGCTCCATTCATCTGTCACAATCCCCAGCCGGAGCAGGATTCTTCTTTGTCAGGAAGAAAGATGGGAGGGGCAGCTCCCTCCCTGCATCAACTGCCATGGACTTAGGAACCGTTACCCTCTCCCCTTGATGGATAGAGCATTGGAAACACCCTGCGGGCCCAGGTCTTCACCAAACTGCCCGTACAGAGCACGTACAACTCGATATGCACCCATGAGTGGAAGGCAGCGTTCAGAACACCCGCTGCCCACTACGGATACTGGTGTTTCCTTTCAGACTATCCAACAGCCAGCCATTTCTCAATCCTCTGACACATGCTAAACAGGTATGTGTTTCATCTACCTCGCCGACAGCCTCATACCTCATATTCTCAAGGAGCCCCACTACCACCACAAGACCATGTCTGTCATGTCTGTTCAGTCCTGTACTGCAAATTAGAAAAACACCCATTCCACACCCGAGTCATTTCCTTCCTGGGTTATGCCCTTTCACCTCAAAGAGAAACCATGGACCCAGAGAAAGTACGTGCTATTGATGAAGGCCTCCCCCCACCACCACACTCCCTCAAACAGCTACAATGCTTCATGGGCTTCTTCAACATCTAATGTTATTTCACCGGAAACTACAGCACTTATTTCACCGGGAACTACTGCACCTCTTAATTCCCTCACAAAGTCGCCTACCTCACGGATAACCTGGTCTTCTGCCGTGGACCACACTTTAAAGGATTTCAAGAGATGCTTCACTACTGCTCCCCTTCTCCTCCATCCAAACCCTCCAGACCTTCTGTGGTAGAGGTGGACGCATCTGACGTGAGTGCCAGGGTCATCCTCTCCCTGCGAGGACTGGACAGGAAGGCACACCTTGTGCCTTCTTCTCATGCCAGATCAACCCTACATAGCTCCGTTACGGAGTAGGAGACACGGAGCTAATTGCCATCAAATGGGCTTTCGGGGAGTGGAGATATTGGCTCTGCTCTGAATTGCTCTTGGATGTGGAAGGTGCCATATTAATGCAGGTTACTCTGTTCTCACTCTGGCATGCTCTGCTCAAACTCTATTTGACACCGGTAAAAAATATCACCCCAGATGCTCTGATGCTCGAAACCCTGGGGTTAGGATTAAGGCTCGCCTGCTCTACGGCGGCAGAAGTTCCTTTGCCTGCAGGATATTCTAAGAGATCAAATGGCTAATCAAGAATCCCCTGCAATCTCCAGTATATCTTTACAACTTCACCTGTGTGCGTTCTTTGTATCCCAACGAGGTCAGTTTAATCTCCCTTAAGTGTTAGCACATCGGTCCCATTTCCAGCACCGGTAGACTATGTTAATATTCCAGTAATATTGTAAATATATAGTGCTTTCATTGTTTTATTTATGCTATTCATTTCCGGTAATTTAACTCACTTGTCCACAATTACTAAATGCACGTGCTCCCATATACATCAAGGGTTCCCTTGTGTGCATTAATGCATCTCTTTATTGGCAAAAGGAAGGTGGGAATGGGATGGATGGGATTACTCTGTCTGAAGCTGGAATTGATCCAGTGGGCTGATTTGTCTCGATCTGTCACTGTGATGTTATTACAACACCAGCGACCCAGGTTCAATTCCACTGCTGTCTTTAAGGAGTCTGTACATTCTCCCAGAAACTACGTGGATTTCCTCTTGGTGTTCCAGTTTTCTCCCACATTCCAAAGTCAGGCAGGTTATTTGGGCTATTTTACATTACTTATTTAGAGATGCAGCGTATGCGTGAAACAGGCCCTTCCAGCCCAGCAAACCACTCATTTAACCTAATCACAGGACAATTCACAATGACCAATTAACCTACTAACCAACATGTCTTTGGAATACAGTGGATTCTAGTTAATTGGGACACATGGGAACCAGTACATTTTGACCCAATTAACTAGTTGCCCCAATTAGCCAAAGTTTCATGGAAATAGTTAAAAATATATAAAAAAAGACAAGCTATCATTTAACTGAATAACAAATTATGCATTTAAATGAAAGACAGAACAAATTAGAACATAATCAGTACTACTACACTACTAAAAAACTGTGTATTAGTTCCTAATAGTTATTGACGGAGGAGCTTATCCAGTATACGCTGACATGTTCTTTTGATTGACTATAAATGAACAAAATCAGTGCCGACATCTAGTGTAGATAATAGACTGCCTTCATACAATGCTATCGACGACTGCCTTCTCCATGTTTTCCTTCTCATTGTAACATTCATGATGATTGATGATACCTTCAAGTTCTTCGTAGTTTCTAACTTGTTGAAGTAGTGAAGCCATTTCATTTTCACTCCCGGCTGTTTCTGGTACCTCCAAGCCTGAATACTTGAAACACAGTGAGCAAAGCATTTATGAATTGTGTATTTAATACTTGCTGTAGTGTATTTAATATTTTCAATATATTAAAATTTTAATATATATAATTGCACAGTACTGTAACTTACAAACCCCAACCCATAAGTCTTTTGGAACGTGGGAGGAGACCAGAGCACCCGCAAGGAAGCTGTAAAGCATTACACTAACCACCATGCTACCATTACACTAACCATTATGCTACCATTACACTAACCACCATGCTACCATTACACTAACCATTATGCTACCATTACACTAACCACCATGCTACCATTACACTAACTACCATGCTACCATTACACTAACCACTATGCTACCATTACACTAACCACCATGCTACCATTACACTAACCACCATGCTACCATTACACTAACTACCATGCTACCATTACACTAACCACTATGCTACCATTACACTAACCACCATGCTACTATTACACTAACTACCATGCTACCATTACACTAATCACCATGCTACCATTACACTAACCACCATGCTACTATTACACTAACTACCATGCTACCATTACACTAATCACCATGCTACCATTACACTAACCACCATGCTACCATGCCATCAGGTGTATCATCACCTTTGAAGAAGTGCACCTGCTTCAACCACTTTCTCTGCCTGTTCTTTCCCTATCCGCACTGTCCTCTGATTGAAGGATTTGCCCCACAGGTCCCTTTGAAATCTTTCCCTTCTCGCTCTAAACCTATGCCCTCTAGTTTTTGATTCCCTTTCCCTGGGAAAAAGACTGTCTGCATTCATTTTGTTGACTGCCTTGTGATTTTACAGATCTCTATAACATCACCCTTCGGTCTCCCACACTCCAAGGAATAAAGTCCTAGCTTCTCCAACCTCTCGCTTTAAATCAAGTCATTGCAACATGCCTGTAAATCTTCTTTGCATTCTTTCTAACTTAATGATGGCTTTTCCTATAGCAGGGTAATCAAAACTGTACCTGATACTCCAAGTGTAACCTCAACAGCATCATGCAAAGCTGTATCATAATGTCCTCTCCTTGCTGACTGATGAAGTGCATTGAATATAAGAGGGGATTTCACGTTACAGTCCGCTAAACACTTTCTTCACCACTTTCAGGTCATCGGGTCATTGGGATTTATCACTTCACAAAAGCTGTTCAAGCAACCTGCTATGTAAGGAGACAGTAGAACACAGGTCAAGGGGTAGGGTTTAAACATGTTTTTTGCACAAGAATTTAAGGTCGGGAGTTAGCCACTTGACCTCTCAAGACTGTCCCACCATTCAATATGATCATGGCTGATCTATGCCTCTTCACATACCCTCAATTCCTCACTCTCTCCTTGATTTATCTAACTCAATCTTTAATATATCTGATGATCTGGCCTTCAACGTCATTAAGGGTGCAACAATCTCTGAGAGAATAAATTTCTACACACTTCAGTCAGTTTTAAATGATCAGCCCCTTTTCCTTATAACTATGACTCCTTGTTTGTAAATCTTGTAGGATGAGAGAGAGAGTTAGGTTCAGGCTATTGCAGCTTTGGCAGCAGAATCATGAACCTCCAATGAAAGAGAAACAATAATTAAAGGAGCAAGGATCTCTCAAAGTGTGAGAGTTGAGGGAAATCACAGAGACAGGCAGTTTGAAAATGAGGGTGAGGATTTTAAATTGGAGCTGTACCCTGGCTGGGAACTATTGCAAGTATGAGAGCGTTGAGTGAGTTAGGATGTGGACAGAAGAACACTGAATGCCCTCAAATTTATAAAGGATAGAGTGTAAACCAAAGTTAAATAACTGGCGTACTGGGCCCAACAAAGCAAACCCAATCCGATCTTAACCTGTGATCCACTTCACACCTTCCATTAGAATTCCCTGGATAGCAATGGGAAGCAACCATACTGGATTTGACATTAATTCTACCAGGATTGAATATAGTGGGTGAGGTATTTCCAGTGCTGGATTGCTCAAAGCAACATGGGTGAGACTGTTTCAGCCTGAAACATTGACTGTTTTCTCTTTTCCATAGGTACCGAGTTCTGTGTGTGTTGCTCTGGATTTCCAGCATCTGCAGATCGTCTTGTATTTAGATTGCCCAATGATTGCCAATAACCGTTAGGAGGCACTGAGTTGCCATGGTTTCAGCCACCATCCATTCTGCGTGCATGCCCGTGGCTACCCAGTGGGCCAAACCGCCAGTAACAGTGTCAAAAACACAATAGATTTTGTGCAGGGAAATAACAGGACCAAGGGTCAGCATCGATACAACAGGCTGAGTGGCTTTAGGAAGCTGTGTCATAATCAAGCTGGAGAGTGTGCAGAAAAGACTTGCAGGGACATTGCTGAGGCTGGAGGGCTTGAGTTAGGAAGAGAGGTTGGATAGGCTGGTATATTTTTTCTGGAATGAAGGAAACGGTGGTGGTGGTGGGGGGGGGTGTGGCGGTGACCTTATAGAGATACATAAAACTATAAGGACCCTAAATAAGACAGACAGTCAGAGTATCTCTTCTCGAGTCTGTGTATAAAACCAGTGGGCATAGGGTCAAGGTGAGAGAGGGATGAGGTTTAAAGGGAGACACAAGAGACTGCAGATTATTTTTTTCCCCCACAAAAGATTTAAAGGGGATCTAAGCAGCACTCTTTTACACAGATATATGGAATGAGTTGCCAGAGGAAGTGGTAGAGAGCTCCAATTACAATATTTAAGAAACAGTTTGGAAGGTTCATGGATAGGTAAGTGTTGGAGGGATATGTGACAAACATGAGCATAAAGGACTAGAATAGGTAGGCACTTTGGTCAGCATGAAGAATTTGTGCCAAAGGGCCATTTGCATGCTGTTTAACTCAAAGTTCAAAATACATTTATTATCAAAGTATGTCTACTTTATATAACCTTGAGATTCGTCTCCTAACAGGCAGCCACAAAACACAGAACACCCAATGTGCAGAAAAAAAGACAAATTGTGCAAACAGTAAAAGCAAGCAAATAATATTCAGAACTCAATTTCACGAATATGAACCCACAGCCACGAAGCCGGTCGTCACTGCAGCTGATCAGGAACCCGTTAGTGTCAGGCCACCGCCTCCGTTCAGCGCAAGCCAGCCTCGGTTCAGCATGAATGTCGCGGAGCAGCGGCCATCCCTCGTCTCTGACTCATGACTCGATCTTATTGAATGGTGGAGCAGCTCAAAAGGGCTGGGGTAGGGGTAACTGAGCTATTTCTGCTTATTTTGCATCTTATAGTGTGGACGCCCCCTGAGTCTCTGAGCTTCACTTATTGCACGTCCATGGGGGACTAGTGGATGTGAGCCCAGTCACTCCCTTTAAGAAGAGGGCAGGAAAGTCTTTGACACATTCCCGGTCCCTTTTAGTCTCACGGTGTGAAGCCTTTGAGCTGAACAATTCTTTGATCCTGTAATTGGACCCTGTAGCAATAGTGAGGAAATTGCTCTCCAATAACTTAATGACAGAACACACATTCCCAGGGAGAAGAAAAATGTCATTCAACTTCACTTCCCAGCTCCAGGGAAGGAACAGCACATGGAGGTAATCAAGTTTAATGCCACTTCATGGTAAAGCAGGGATCGTGAAATGGGAACACACTCAGCTACAGCCAGAGAGCCGCCATTCTTTGATTCATCGACTGTCCCTAGTGACTGGATTTGGAACAGTTCTGTAAGACACGGTGTGCTGGTATTGTAATGGCAATGTCTGCACAGGGTGCCAGGCAAGCCCATTTAGCCAATGCCCGGTAGCTTGAGGTTTTCACTATGATGGAGAGCTGTATCATGAGGCTCTAAGCTAGCAATGCCAGATACTGAACATGCTCTCTCCTGTCATTCTATTTCTGGAGATAGGAAAAACAGCGAGAAGAGGGATGGGAGCAAGAGCGGGAGGTATTGCTAACAGGAGAAAATCCGCAGAGGCTGGAAATCCGAGCAACACACGCAAAATGCTGGAGGACCAGGCAGCATCTGTGGAAAAAAGTACAGTCGACGTTTCGAGCCGAAACCCTTTGGCAGGACTGGAGAGAAAAAGCTGAGGAGTAGATTTGAAAGTGGGGAGAGGGGGGAGAGAAACACCAGGCGACAGGTGAAACCTGGAGGGGGACGGACAAAGTAAAGAGCTGGGAAGTTGATTGGTGAAAGAGACGGAAGGCCACGGAAGAAAGAAAAAAGGGGGTGGGGAGCACCGGAGAGAGGACAAGGAGATAACAAGCAGGATATATTGCAGCTGACTTGATACTTGGACTCAGTTCCATTTCAGTGCCTGACGTCTCTGCAGCCCCACATCTCCACACACAGCCTTGATCCTCCTGAAGTTGGAAATCAGCCTGGTAAGGGGTGGGAAATAGAAGGCAGGGCCATTGGAGTGCTATGCGGGGTGACAGATGGGTGGTCTGAAAGTTGACCATTGGGCAAGGGGCAGGCTGGAGATAGGAAGTTAGGGTTTGGGCTGAGTGGCAGCTGGAGTTGAGGACTGTCGTGGGAGCTGGGGAACTGGGTTCGGCGGGAGGTAGGAGGTGGAAGGGTCAGGTGAGGTGGGAGGTCAGAGACTTTGGCATTTGAGAGTCGGTTTGGCTGACAGATGGGTTTGGGTGTTGATGGAGTGATGGCCTGGTTGACAGTTGAGGAGTTTGAGCCGGCTGGAGGAAGTGTCAGCTGGTGTGAAAGGAAGGGGGCTTGGCTTGGGTGTAAGGAGAGCCTTTGGATGGTGAGGAGGCAGGTGGACCAGTGAGGGGTCAGTTTGGATGGGTTAGATCTTGGTATGAGGCAGATGGGAGGGGGCGGGGTATGACAGTTTTGGAGGTGGAGTTGAGTGCCAGGTTTGTATTGGCTGGTGAGCAGATGGGTCAGATTAGGACTGATGGGGTAGCCTAGTTGAAGAGCCAGATGAAGATTGTCTGGGATAGCAGTAAGGAGGGGCAGACACAGAGTGGTAAGTTGAGTTCGGTGGGACGGATTGGATAACTCTGCTCCCCTGTCTTGATAGGTGGAGTCTGGGGAGAGAAGCAAGTGGGGGAGGGACTGTTGACATATCAACAATGTGTATGCATTATGATCAGAGATCAAGGGAGCGAGGGCTTTACTCTTTGGAGAGAAGGAGGATGAGAGGAGACATGATAGAGGTATACAAGATAATAAGAGGAATAGATAGAGTGGACAGCCAGCGCCTCTTCCCCAGGGCACTACCGCTCAGTACAAGAGGACATGGCTTCAAGGTAAGGGGTGGGAAGTTCAAGGCGGGATATAGAGGAAGGTTTTTTTTACTCAGAGAGTGGTTGGTGCGTGGAATGCACTGCCTGAGTCAGTGGTGGAGGCAGATACACTAGTGAAATTTAAGAAACTGCTAGATGGAGGAATTTAAGGTGGGGGGTTATATGGGAGGCAGGGTTTAAGGGTTGGCACAACATTGTGGGCTGAAGGGCCTGTACTGTGCTGTACTATTCTATGTTCTAAGTGACAACTGGAGGTGGGGCTAGGTAGCAGGCAGAGGTATATATAATAGTTGGTAGGTGGGGAGTCTAGTTGGATGGCAGGTGTGGTTTGGATGTGGCAGGGCAGATTGGGATTGTTGAGGGCTAGGTGTTCTGTTGAATTAGGTGAGATAGCAGGTACAGGAGGCAGGTCAGGTCAGGTGGGGGGGGTCAGTTTGAGGAAGGTGGAATCTGATTGGACGAAACCAACTCCTCCCGCTGAGGACCATCAGCAAGAGTGAAGAGCGGTGAGATGTGAACGGAGAGAGGATCTGTGTGTGCTGTCCTGTTGTTGGGGGCTGATGTAATTTCCGCCGCTGGTCTTTAGGACTTGACTAGTCACCTGATTCCCTAGCACGTCGAGCCCGCGGGACGGAGCGGAGCGGAGGGGAGGGGAGGGGAGCCCGGGGCTCCGAACTCCGGCATCGCGTAAGGGTGAAGGTTACTCCGGACTGGGTACAATGCGGTCCGGACCACACTGAGCGTCCCCTCTTGCCGCAACAGCCGCGATCCGTGGAGGAGCCGAACAGCAGGTAAGCGCAGCCAGTTCGCCCTCTTCACCCCCTTCCCGGAATACCTGGAGGGGATTCACCCCTCACCACCCTCCCCTTCTCCGGCTAGTGGTCTGGGGCGGGATATTCAAAGCCCCCTGGTTACCGCCGTGTCCCTTTCATGAAGGGAACGACGGCGTTTTATCGCCCAGCCGGCAGCCTTGTTTCTCCAGAGGACCGTCACCTGCATGGCTGGGCAGAGAAATAAGTTGGCCAGTAACTTGGCTTTTGATTTGATTTTAAACTTGTCATTTGGGAGAAGTTGAATGCTGTAACCCTGGCCGTTCGAGTGTGTTTTATGTTTGGCCGCTCAAGGCTCGTTTTTCACTTTCAGTAAAGTTGGTTGGTATGAGATCAATGAAAGGAGCGGAGCGTCTTCCCCCCCCCCCCATCCTGTTCACAGTCGGAGCCGCTCAGCCCGCGCACGATCAACTTTTCCTAGCCCAGGGACCAGAAACCACCCCAGGTTCAGGAACAGTTATTACCCTTCAGGCTCCTGAACCAGCGTGGATAACTTCACTCACCTCAATTCTGATTCCACAACCAATGATCTAGCTTTCATGAACTTTACAGCTCATTTTGTCAGTATTATTTATATTTACTCAGATTGTCGTCTTTTGCACATTGGTTGTTAGTCTTTGTGTGTACGTCTTTATTCTGTTGTTAATGGCTGCAAGATGATGAATCTCGGTAGCAGATGTCGATGGAGACGTACTGCATGTACTTTGATCTTTTAATGTCCCTCTGCTAGTCCAGTACTCTCCCTGCGAATTTCCACTCCCCTTCCCCCACGCTCTTTGCCCCGTTTCTCCTGCTGCTACTCATCGGAAGTGGACCTCCGCCATGCCGACCATCTAAAATAGTCCCATTTGCCTGCAATTACCCCGTATTCCCTCCTAAACCGTAACTATCCATACGCTTTCCCCTCCGGCACTTCCTTCCTTCCCCAGACCGGATCCATTCCCACTCTCCACCTCCACAACCCGCTCCCTGTGCCCTGGCTTCGTCTTCCATACCTCGACCTCTGGCAGCCCCAGCTCCCTCTTTCTCAAACCCAGCTCCTGCTCCCTGCACTCTGGCTCCTGCAGATCTCCAACCCCCGCCTCCCCTCTTGTGCTCTGACCTCCTGCTCTCCCTCCCTCCCTCTCTATCAGCTCCCTCTGCCTCTCACTCTCCCTCCCTCCTTCTCTATCAGCTCCCTCCACCTCTAACTCTCCCTCCCTCCCTCTCTATCAGCTCCCTCCACCTCTAATTTTTCTTCTGACTTGCCCATACCTTAACCCATCTCTCCAACCCCTCCATGTTTCTGAACCCACGCCCCTACCTGCCTCGTACCCTTACACTCCCCAGGTTCCAGTCGTGCACCCGGACTGCCAGCAGCTGCCCCTGTCTCCGTCTGACAATCGTCCCCACCTTGCACCCTGACCCCTCTGTCTTCCCTGACACACAACTGACTTAGATTTACTTTCCACTGTTACCTCTGACCCCTGGCTTGCTTTCCTCTGGAGCAAGTTTATCTTATCTAAGCTATTTAACACAGTGTATGGTACACCCTGGTGTCACATCACACTCTGCCTGCATCCCCCACTCCTCCCGTTAACTCTTCCCTCTCCAAGTGCTGATTGCTACAGACTTTTGCTATTGAGGTTTCATTTGCCAAGAGAATTCCATTGTGTGTGTATCAAATACATGAAGACTGTGAACTTGCCTCTTCCCATTTGATTCCTGCCCCTTCAATAAAGCGATGCCCTGGGCTGTGCAGATACCCTTGCCTCGGAGCTGAGCTGACCTTCCGGAAAACTTAAACCGAAAGTAAAACCTTGTGTTCGTACAGTTGACACGATACCTGACGCATAGGCAGCTAAAGAAGGACAATGAAATGTGCTGTGATACTGTTGAAAGGCAGATGAGCCTGTGGGAAACAACAATGCTTGGCTACAGACAACCGCAAACAAGTTGTGACTTTACCCTGTCCAAAACACAACCCCAAGCCTCAAGATTATAGCAAGCGCCTCCAACTCACCTGCTGGAGGTCGGGGGGCTGAGTCTGACAGGGTTTCACCAAGAGGATGATACTTTTGGCAAAGCCTGTGCCTCTGAACCAGGATGTCTCTGATTTGTGGCAAGGTGCCCTGCAGTTCACTGCCAGCTGAACCCAGCGTGTATCATCGAGCCCAGGCATCAAGCAGCTGCGTTGTAGTTTTAACAGTACCTCGCGGCAAAACCCCATCGAAAGACTGTCGGCAGCTGTGGATAGCAGGAGGGTTATTGGGACGTAAACGAACATCCCATCTGACCCCTCGAGCCAGATCCCGTGATAACAGTTTTGCGTGGTGGAATGGAGATGCGTCTCTACCAAAGGAGGTGTGAGGTGTCCCTTCCCTCCGCCAGCCTGAAGGTCACCCTTGGGCAAGGTGTAGCACCTACCTAGCCCCTCCACCCCGATCAGGGTCACGTGAAGCCATGAGAGCAGGTGGTGGATGGTCGTATGAGCAGCTGGTTCATATCACAAGTCCAGGTTATATGACCGCTGATGCTGGGCAGACAATCTCTGAAGAGTATTGATAACGACTGGGCTCGCCCATCTTGTAAAGACACTGTCCAGAAGAAGGCAATGGCAAACCACTTCTGTAGAAAAATTTGCCAAGAATAATTATGGTTAATAGACCATGATCACCCACATCATGCAGCATGATCCATGATCACCCACATCATGCAGCATGATGCATGATGATGATAAGACCATCTAACCCCTTGAGGGGAAGTGAGTAATAGTTTGAAAAGGAAAAAGAGTGTTCTGTCCTGAGCCCTGGCTAATGCTTGCACTTGAGTAAAGTTGATCTTAAAGTTATTGCTCTTCTGTTTTAGGTATTTTCTTTGTGGAGTATTTTCTTACATCACAACAATATAAAAATACTTCACTGGCTGGAGAGCACTTTGAGACATCGTTGTAATTAAAAGGTGTTCCTCAAGTGGAGTAACGCACAAAGACTGGAGAAACTTGGTGGTCAGGTCCCTTCTGGACTGGGTCTCGATCAAATGTCAAATGCCCTTTTCTCTCTGTGGATCCTCGAGTGCTTTGTGTGTTACTCCAGATTGCAGCATCTGCAGTCTTCTGCATCTCCTCAAATGGGAAGTTCATTGGAAATGTTGTGTTCCAATGTCCATTTGTCACTGACTTCTCATTCTAATATTTATTCCCAGTAGATCTTGGGTAAATAAGAAAATTGTTTAAAAATTCCACCAGTGTAGGTCAGATTCCTAGTCTGTGTTGAGGAAGTTCATCGATTACAGAGGTTCCCGACCTTTTTTATGCCATGGACCCTTACCATTAACCGAGAGGTCCATGGTCTCCAGGTTGGGAGCCCCTCGTGTATTAGATATGATAGGGCCAATTGTCTGAAGTGTGTGTATTTTAATGCTAGGAGTATTATGGGGAAAAGTGATGAACTTAGGAGTATGGATCGGATAGACATTAAGGTGGATAAATCCGCAGGGCCTGATGTGATGTACCCCAGGTTATTGAGAGAGGCAAGAGAAGAGATTGCAGTTGTATTGACCAATATCTTTGTGTCCTCTTGAGCCACAGGTGCGGTCCTGGATGACCAGTGAGTAGCTAATCTTGTTCCATTATTTGAGAAGAAAAGCAGGGATAATCCTAGATACTAGACCAGTGAATCTTGTGTCATTGGCAGGGAAGTAACTGGAGAGAATTCCCAGGAATAGAACTTATGGGCATTTGGAAACCATGGTGTAATTAGGGAGAACTAGCATATTTTGTACAGTGTAAGTCATGCCTTACCAACAATTTGAGTTTTTTTGACGAGATGACGGGTAATTGATGAACGTAGAACTGCAGATGTTGTCTACATGGATTTTAGTAAGGAGTTTGACAAGGTCCCTCATGAGAGGCTCACTAAGAAGATTAAGCTACATGGGATCCATGGTGAATTGCCCATGTGGATTCAGAACTGGCTTGCCCATAGAAGACAGGATAGTGGTTGAAGGTGCTCATTTTAGCTGGAGGTCTGTGATTAATGCTGTTCTGCAGGGACCTATACTGGGACCGCTGCTGTTTGTGATGTATATAAATGACCTGGATGAAAATGTAGATTGGTGGGTTAGTAAATTTGCAGATTACACAAAGATTGGTGGTGTTGTGGATAGCACAGAAGATCGACAATGGGATAGAGATCAGTTGCAGATATGGGTGGAGAAATAGGTGGAGTTTAACCTGACCAGATGTGAAGTATTGCATATTGGTGGGTCAAATGTAAAGTGACAGTGCAGGGCAAGATTCTTAACAGTAATGATGAGCAGAGGGATCTTGCAGTCTAAGTTATGACTGTGTGGCTAAGTACAACTCAAACACAATACTTAAGTTTGCTGATGACACCACTGTCGGCTGAATCAAAGGTGATGACGAATCAACATACAGGAGGGAGATTGAAAGTCTGGCTGAGTGGTGCCACAACAACAACCTCTCACTCAATGTCAGCAAGACCAAGGAGCTGATTGTAGACTTCAGGAGGAGGATACCAGAGGCCCATGGGGCAGCCCTCACTGGGATCAGAGGAGGAGAGGGACAGCAACTTTAAATTCCTTGGTATTATTATTCCAGAGGACCTGTACTGGGCCCAGCACGTACTGTAAGTGCAATTATAAAGAAAGCACGGCAGCACCTCTACTTCCTTGGAAGTTTGCGAAGATTCGGCATGTCATCTAAAACTTGGACAGATTCTGTAGATGTGCGGTGGAGAGTATATTGACCGGTTGTATCACAGGCTGGTATGGAAACACCAATGCCTTTGAACAGAAAATCCTACAAGAAGTAGTGGATACGACCCAGTCCATCACGGGTAAAGCGGCCCCCCCCCCCCGCCATCATTGAGCGGCCCCCCCCCCCCCCGCCATCATTGAGCTCATCTACACACAGCGTTGTCACAGGAAAGCAGCATCCTTCATCGGGGACCCCCACCACCCAGGTCGTGTTCTCTTCTCACTGCTGCCGTCAGGTATAGGAGCCTCAGGCCCCACGCCACATGCTCAGGAACAGTTATTCGATTCAATGGGCTCACTTTCAAGGACTCTTCATCTCATGTTCTCTATTTATTGCTTATTTATTTATTTCATTTGTATTTGCACTCTGGTTGTCCACCCTGTTGGGTCTGGTCACTTCATTCTATTATGGTTATTGGATCTATTGAGTATGCCCACAAGTACATCTCACTGTTGTATATGGTGATATACGATCTATGTACTTAGATAATAAATTTGTTTTGAACTTTGACCTTTGGCTATAGAGGTCAATAAGGTGGTTAAGAAAGCATATGGCATACTTGTATTAGTTGAAACAGTGAGTTCAAAAGTCAGGAAGCTTTATGAAACCCTAGTCAGGCCGTATGAGGATACCTGCATACTTTTCTGGTTGCCTCACTATAGGAAGGATGCTGAGGCTTTGGAGAGGCTGCAGAAGAGGTTTGCCAGGATGCTGCCTGGTTTAGAGGACAGCAAGGGGTTGGGCAAACTGGGGTCATTTTCTCTGGGGTGGCGGAGGCTGAAGGGTGAGCTGGTTGAGGTTTATTAAACTGAGAGGCATAGGTAGAATTGGCAGACAGCATCTTTCCCCCAGGGTTGAAATAGCAAAGGGCATACATTTAAGGTGAGAGAGGGTGGTGTAAATTCAAAGGAGATGTGAGGGGCAAGTTATTTTTACACAGTGGTGGGGTTTTGGAATGCATCACTTGGATTGGCAGTAGAGGCAGCTATATTAGAGACGAGAGATGTTGAGACAGGCACATTGAATGTGAGGAAAATGGGAGGATATGGACATTGTGCAGGCAGAGGGAGTAGTTAGGTTGGCCATCTGAGTACTAATTCAATTGGTTCAGCACAACATTGTGGGCTGAAGGGCCTTTTCCTGCGCTTTACTGTTCCATGTTCTATTATTTGGGGCCATAGTCAGTGTCCACTGGACCAGGAGAAGATGGAGGTTGAGTGGCATCATTGGAGTGAAGAGGGCGTGCAGCAAGTCCGTGAATGACCTTTGATTACTGACCTCTGCTCCATGCTTTTGTTTCAGATTTCTGCTGGTTCCCCCAAGGGAAACAGGGTGTCCCTGTGGCTAGAGAGTATTTGTTTTGCCCATGGGCAGAGTAGTTGGTGAGGCTGACACCTTCTTGGCAAGGATCAAGATGACAGTGTGTGGAGCAGAAATTAATCCACGCCATCAATACGCTCCACCCTGGCACTTCACAGGGCGTGCAGATATCGGTGCTCTTTCCCCTGATTGATACGGTCGTCCTTCGTTCACATAACCATATCCCCACGAGCTGATGCTTTGCATGCAATTTATTCCTCTCCTGACTGGGTCAGAGGTTGCAGAGCTGAATTATATCGTCACAAACTACCTGCCATCTGTTCCTTATAAGAAACAGCAGTAGAGAGAAGTGCCTTGCTTAATGCCACGTCTAAATCCGTTTGAGTCTGCAAATTCTTTTCTGGATTGTAAATTTTTTTTTCCCGCGGCACCTGATTAGTTTAGCTATCACGGCCCTGACTACATTGCTCGCGTTGGAGTCCTACCGCATGGAAAAAGCCTCATTAGCCGATCACAATCCCACTTAAGCAGCTTCCCATTTGCCTGTACTTGGCCCACATCCCTCTAAACCTGGGGTCCACAGACCTCTCAGTTAATGGTAGGGGTCCGTGGCATAAAAACGGTCAGGAGCCCCTGCTCTGAACCTTTCCTATCCATGTATCTGCAGAAGTGCCTTTTAAATATTGTCCATGTACCTTCCTCAACCACCACCTCTGGCAACTCATTCCATATACCGACTGCCATTTGGATAAAAAATCTGCTGCTGAACCTCCTATTAAATCTCTCCCCTCTCACCTTAAACCTCAGTCCTTTACTTCCTGATTCCCCAATCCGGGGGTAAAAGACTGTGTCCTTCGTGATTCCATATGCTTCTATAAGACCACCCCTCATCCTCCAATGCTCCAAAGAAAATAGTCCCAACCTGCTCAGAATCCATCCCTTAAAACCTGGTAACATCACCTCTGCATTCTTTCCACCTTCATAACATCTTTCCTCTCGTTAGCAGGTTTATATTTTAGTTGATCTGCCTTTCATGAGTGGGAGCATTCCTACTCTTCCAACTGAGAGAGAGCAGATGCTACAGTTGGACGTCTCATAGATGGACGACATCTCCATGTTGGCTTCAGTAATACCTTTGAATCAAAGAGACGCTCTCTCTTTTGGTCTCTTGCACTGAGCAATGGCTTGCATTTTTCGGAACAGCCACACGTCAATGCAATGCACCCTGTAGCTGTTAAAGTGCATCAGAATTTTGGGCTCGGGATTGGATGGTTCGTAGTATGGGGAAAGGTAGGAGGGGCCAAGCCTGAGTCCACTACTTTAGAAGAGTGAGAGGGGACTTGATGGAAACATACAGGGTAGATGTGGAGAGGGCCTTTCTTCTTGAGGGGGAATCTAGAACTAGGAAGGTGTCTGTTCTTAAAGAAAACAGTAGCCATCCATTCAAGACTGTTTTCTCTTTGTCTCTGCTTTTGGAACCGGAAAAGGTGGTGGAAGCAGAGTCTTTCAGTATTTTTAGAACAGAGGTAGAGAGGTTCATGATAAAGCAAAGGAGGAGAAGAAGGCGGCGCGATGCAGCACGCGCGGCCTCGCTGGTGAAATGATATCGTACTTGTTAAATAGGGGCCATGCACAGTCCTGATTTGATGAAGACGGACGTGAGAAGCACGGAGGACGTCTGGAGAAACTTCTGAAATGCCTGGTTCGCTGCAGCTGCTACCTTGCAGTCGAGAATCTCAGGGGGGAAGGCCCCAAATCCTCGGCTTTGCCTGTTGCTGGCAGCCGGGGCTGGGGTTGAAGTGCTCGGCAGAGGTGGTACTCGGTGTCGGAGGGTTGGTCGGAGGCTTGAAACTTTCGGACGGACTGAGAGTCGGACTGTGGTCGGGTGCTTCCAGGGTGCTGCATCGGCAAGTTTGCGGCGCTGGAAGCTCATGGCAGGGAGAGTTTTCTTCCTTCTACCATCTGCTTGAGATGTTGGGACTTTCAAGAGACTTTGAGACTTTTTTTTTACCGTGCCCATGGTCTGTTCTTCTATCAAATTACGGTATTGCTTGTGCTGTTGTAACTATATGTTATAATTATGTGGTTTTTGTCAGTTTTTCAGTCTTGATGTGTCTTTTGTTTCTGTGATATCACACTGGAGGAACATTGTATCATTTCTTAATGCATGCATTACTAAATGACAATAAAAGTGGACTGCGTGTCCTCATAATCTAAGGGGTGAGGGATTAATGGGGGTAGATGGGGATGTGGAGTTGAGATTGCAGTCAGGTCAGCTATGACCTCATTGAGTGGCCTCCTACTTCAAAGCAGCTGAACCACGCAGAGCAAGACCCTGCATGGAGTGGTGAGGGTGAGGGTGTTACAATGGAGGAGATGCATAACAATCCCAGCATTAAACCCAGGCATATGGGCATTGGTAGAAGCAGTTCACCCCAGCAGGTTAGAATGGACTGCAATACTGGACATTTGCAAAATTATGTCATGTTAGAAAGATTGAGTCATTGCGCTGGGGAAGGAGTTGTGCACAAAGGCACCATTTCTGCTTGTGCACCAGGCGCTAACATTCTGGGAGTTGTTTGTCATCCAAAATACTTGGCTTTCTAAAAATACAAGTTTGATGTAGTCGTGTGTGTCTGCTCCAGTCGTTATTTTGCCCTGTGTGAGGTGGTTGAGCAGTTTAATTATAAGCCAGTGCTTGCTCCACCCTGGTTTGCTGTCTGTCATAATCCCGGAGTGTAACTTGCTCCCCTGTCAGCTTGCTGACCTCGCCGCTGCTGTTGTGCCAGTGTCAACCCCAGACACACAGGGCCGGCTGTCAGTTGGCAGCTCTGTCCAGGTCTGGCTGCAAGAGCTCTTCTGTCACTGAATCCACCAAGCTCCAGCCATTGCAATAACGGTCCGTCAGTCTCTCAGCGACTACAGAGGAATGGCCATTTACATGAAAATCTCAGAGTCACCCCTTCCCCCTCTTTCCAGAGAATAATGTCGTAAGGACGTGCCTACTTCCACCTGAGAGGAGAGGATTCGGTTTGATGTTTCATCATACTAAATGCAGCAGTCCCTCAGCGCAGTAACACGGATCATTTCCCGTGTGACCTTTCCCGGTTATTGATGGTTTGACATCTGGATCACCTGGGCCCCATTTCCTAGGCCCACTTAAACTCTCTGGATTCACTGGAAAATTTAATGTGCTGTGTAACCTTCAAAAGAAAAACAAACAAATTAAGTGTTTTTGAGTAAAATCTGAGAGTGCAGTATCACCGAGGCCCTCAGCAAGCCCGACTATCGGAAGTTGATTGTACTGTGCTGGTGTGTTAATTTAGATTAATTTTCCTGGGATGGACCTGAAGTTGCCCCTCAGGCTGTGGCTCTGAGTGCCCTTAGTGTAGTATCTGTTCTGCAAAGGTCAGGGCAGTGACAGAGGGAAGTTTCTGGTGCACACATGGCCGCCTTGTGCTCATTAGCCCTTTTACTGGCTGAGAGGTAGCAAGCCCAGAGTGACAGCCATGCTCATGGATCCCCGGAGCTGGAAGATTCCCAGAGCGGCAACTCGAGGACATAGTCCTAGCTGACAAATGGGCGGAGTGCTGCTGCATTGCTCAAGGCAGCAGTTTGCAAATGTGAGCGGAGACTACCAGTGGGGTTTTGGCGTTTGGCAGAATCAGTGAAGGTCATATTGCATGCAGGAATGTAGGCTTGTCTGAATGCTTTGACTACCGCTGATTAGCAAGAGTGCAAGGTGTGCAGAAACTCAATGTCAGGGTAATCTTGCGCTTCCTTGGCTGTTACTGTACACTGATATGTTATTTTGGATGTGAACCAGATTGCGGTGTGACTTCCCAGTCAGTGCCCTCTTTGTTAACGTTTACATCTTTTCCCTTTGCTGTACTTGGCTCTTGTATTGTTTCACTGACTGTGTCTGCACATGCGATATCCCTGTCTCTGAGTATCATCTTCACTTACTTACTTCCTCTCCAACTAGCCCTATTGTAAGTTTGTTTGTTTTCCCCTTTGATCTCATCTCCAGTCCCCGTTCCCTGTCTCTGCCCTGTGTGTGGGTTTGAGACTATCAGGTACAGGAGCCTGAAGGCGTACTCTCACTGTTTTAGGAACAGCTTCTTCCCCTCCGCATCACATTTCTGAAAGGTCCATCAATAAATACCTCACTATTTCATTGCTCTTTTTTGCACCACTAATACAGTATATAAATATTACTGTAACTTGTAATATGATTTATGTATTTCACTGTACCCTGCTGCAAAACAATAAATTTCACAGTATATATCAGTGATCATAAACCTGATTATATTATTTCCATTTTTGTGCTATTTTAAATTTAACTGTTTATTATACATATTTCCTTCTGTAAATGACTTGCATTTTTTCTGTATTCTCATGTATTGCATTGTACCATTGCTGTAAATTTAACAAATCTCACTACCCATGCCGGTGATAATAAAACTGATCTGATTGTGTTTGTCCCTACCTGAGGTGACATGGCTAGGAGAGCTACTGTCTCGTGGCTCCAGCGACCCAGGTTCAGTACTACCTGTGTGGAGTTTGCAGGACCCTCCCTGTGACTGTGTGGGTTTCCGCTGGGTGCTGCAGTTTCCTTCCACTTCCCTAAGCAGTGTGGGTTGGTAGGTTAACTCAGGGCCATGAATTCTGGGGTCCTGGTCAGTGGTGGAATCTGGGGGCAGGTTTGAAAACATGGGGAGAATTGATTACAGGGAAATATCCCTTTTCCTTGCCAGCTTTGTGTCTCTGCTTCTCTCTGACAATTCCAGCTTGCTATCAAACTGCTACATTTTGACATTGTTACATCTCCCAATGTGCATTAACAAAGAACATTTGAAAATCTTGCCAAGTAAGCAGATTATGCAAAAGGGTGGCACTGGTTTGTTTTTTTAAAAAAAGCACAAGTTTTTAAAGAAGGAAAGTGAGATTGAGAACATTGGGTCAAATGGAATGCCAAGGTTCGACTGGCCTATTTCAGCTTGAGACAGTAACTGGGGAGAGGGGAGGATCAGCGATTGAATAGCAGGGATTGTGCTGCACACAAGTCTGGTTTTGCTCTTGCTTGGGTTTGATCGGAGACTACTTTGCCTAGTTAGTGGAAGCTGCAAATCAGATGGAGTGCCAGGGGTCAAGAGGGGTACCTGTTAGGTACACCAAGTCATTTCTAATATCTATGTGGAAATTAACATCTTTACTGATATTGTTCCCAAGGGACAGCATGCGGATAATGGTTCAAAGGTTCGTTCGTTATTAAAGGATGTATGCAGTATACAACTTCGAGATTTGCCTTCTCTATAGAGGGGAGGAGAAGATGGCGACGCGACGCAGCACGCGTGGCCGCTCCGAAATTATATTGTATTTGTAAGTAGGGGCCGTGCACAATCCTGATTTGGTGGAGACAGACGTGAGAAGCACGGAGGAACATCTGGAGAAACTTCTGAAATGCCCGGTTTGCTGCCGCTACTACTGTGCGACCGAGAATCTCCGGAGGGGAAGGCCCCAAATCCTCGGCTTTTCCTATTGCCTGTTGCCGGGGCTGGGGTCAAAGCACTTGGCAGAGATGGTGCTCAGTTTTGGAGGGCTGGTCGGAGGCTCAAAGTTTTCGGACGGACTCAAGAGTCGGCTGTGGTTGGGTGCTTCCAGGGTGCTGCATCGGCAAGTTTGCGGCGCTGGAGGTTCATGGCAGGAAGAGTTTTTCTTCCTTCTACCATCTGAGTGAGATGATGGGATTTCGAGAGACTTTGAGACTTTTTTTTACCGTGCCCATGGTCTGTTCTTGATCAAATTACGATATTGCTTTGCACTGTTGTAACTATATGTTATAATTATGTGGTTTTTGTCAGTTTTTCAGTCTTGATTTGTCTTGTGTTTCTGTGATATTCTGGAGGAACATTGTATCGTTTCTTAATGCATGTATTACTAAATGACAATAAAAGAGGACTGCGTGTCCTCATAATCTAAGCTAATCTAATCTAGATAGCTATGAAACAAGGAAAAACCATGAAAGTCGTTCAAAGAGAAACAGTATACCCACCCACCCACCCCCCACACAAAAAGGCACGACTACACAATCATCAACCCCAAACACACCTCCCCCACAACACACAAGCACATTGCCCCTCAAACACCCTCTCTACCACATGACACACAAGAACATCAGCCCTCAACTCCCCCTCCCGCACACAAAACACAGCAAGAACATCAAAACCCTCCCCCCACCCCCACACAAAACGACAAGAATACCGAACCCCCTCCCCCTACACGAAACACAACAAGAACATTGAACGCCCTCTCTCCACACGAAAACCAAGGAAGGGCGGGCAAGAACAGAATATAAAAGCCGTGAGACTGAAAAAAGCCTATTGTCCATGAATGCAATAGTGCAAACCATAAACATAGCAACTCGGTAATATCCTCCAACATCTTCGAAAGAGAGACACCACTCGAACAGAGGTCTACCCTCCGGCCACAGCGAGCTCCCACGTAGGCCGACACAGACTCTTTCCCCGGTGGGGAGGGATCCCATCAGCGAACCAAAGGCAGGCATTCAGCGCTGAAATTTGTTTGCCTCGACGCTTTAACCAGCGATTAATGAATGCTTTAATCTATGAAATGGAGTTGAATGTCATCTGGAAGTTTCTTCACCTCGAGGACGCTCTCTTCTCGGAGACAGCAATTTCACTCGATCAGTCTCCAAAATGTAAATCACAGGCTCTCACAGTTCCAGAAACACATTTAAGATGAAAACACAGACATAAAAGAAGTGAGAATTAAAAGTTTTGTGGACTCTGTGGAAGGTGTTAACCGAGGGAGTGTGTACATTGGTACCATCTTGACTGAAAAATAAGGCAATCATGGTGTCTCTGTCTCTCTTGTAGTGTCACCTCTTCATCCTGTTTATTTACATGAACTGTTCCCAATTCGCTAACCAGCAAAGGCAGATGGGAAAGGGACATTTTTTTTTCTCCGCTTGTCTCCCAAGTCCCCCGCCTTAAGAGAAGGCACGTGAACATTAATAAACAGCAGACAGGCGGCCGCCTGCATCACAGGTTGAGGGGGCAGTTCTGTTAAACATTCATCACTGCCAACTAAATACGGCATATATCAAATGCGTACAGTGCAGATCCCCACATCACTGACAGTATCCTGTACATGCGGTAATGTGTTAGGGGTACACTGTAACTTTTCCCTAGTGTGTAGGTGAAAGGGGAGAGTTGATGAGAAATGTGGGGAGAATAAAAATGAGATTGGTAGAGAATTAATATTGCTGGTCATCATGGGCTCACTATCTCATTCTTATTCTGTAACAAGGCGTGGTTACTACTACTACGTCGACTCAGGCCTAGGGGGCCGGTGTCGGGCACGATGACAGACTCTCCACTTCTCCCTCTCCCTCATCAGTGTGTTCAGTTCATCTACATTAGCCGCGCAGCTGTCTTCTAGGAGCGTGTTGACCATAGTCTTGGGAGGGCGCCCAGGGTTCATCCTCCCATGCTTGGGCTCTCATATGATGACTAGGCTGGCAGGTAGCTCGGGGTGGCGTAGACAGTGCCCCGCTAGTTGCAGTCTTCTCGTCTCGATTTTAGTGGTGAGCATCGGTAGGTCGTCATAGGGCTCGACGTTTGTCATGTGCTGTTGCCAACTCAGGTCAAGAGCCATCCGGAGCATTCGTGTATAGCAACCATCTAGAGACTTTAGCATCGTCTTGGTGAGTGTCCACATCTCGCATCCGTACGTGAGAATGGACTCTATGACTGCTATGAAAATCCTCTTTTTAAGCCCTTTGGTCAGGCGTGGTTGGCTGTGCCCTATTGAAGGGATAAATGTGATTTGCAGCCAGAATTGCACACCGATGCCTTTGAACAGAAAATCCTCCAAATTGTAGTGGATATGGCCCAGTCCATCACGGGTAAAGCCCTACCCACCATTGAGCACATCTACACGGAGCACTGTTGCAGAGAAGCAGCATCCATTATCTGAGACACCCACACCCAGGCCATGCTCTTTTCTTGCTATTGCCATCAGGAAGAAGGTGCAGGAGCCTCAGGACTCTCAATACTGGGTTCAAGAACAGTTACTGACCCTCAACCATCAGACACTTGAACCAGTAGGGATAGCTTCACTTGTCCCACCAGTGAAATGTTCCCACAGCCTATGGAATCACTCTCAAGGACACTTCATCACACTTTCTCATAATTATTGCTCATTTATTTATTATTCTTTCTTTCTTTTTGTGTGTTGGCACGTGGCCAAGTGGTCTAGTGATCTGAAGGTCGCTAGTTAAAGCCTCAGCTGAGGCAGCATGTTGTGTCCTTGAGCAAGACACTTAACCACACATTGCTCTGCGATGACACCAGTGCCAAGCTGTGTGGGTCCTAGTGCCCTTCCCTTAGACAACATGGGTGGTGTGGAGAAGGGAGACTTGCAGCATGGGCAACTGCTGGCCTTCCATACAACCTTGCCCAGGCCTGCGCCCTGGAAACGTTCCAAGGCACAAATCCATGGTCTCACGAGACCAACGGATGCCTATTTCTTTTTGTATTTGTGGTTTTGTTGTCTTCTGCACTCCGGTTGAACACCCAATTTGGTGCAGTCTATCATTGATTCTGTTAAAGTTATTATTCTATTATGGATTTATTGAGTTATGTCCACAAGACAGTGAATCTCAGGGTCGTATACAGTGACATATTTACAGTACTTTGATAATAAATTCACTTCAAACTTTGAATTGACGCAAGAGTGAAAGAATAGGAACAAAGTTTATTAAATGCCGTTAATTAGTGGGATCTTTGTGAGGAAGGTATGATGTTTCACACCTCCAGTGTCCCAAGGTAATGCTGACCTCAGGAGCTGTCTGTGTGGAGTTGCTTGTTTTCTCTGTGCCTGCGTGTATTCTGTCTTTTCAAGGGCTTCAATTGACCAGTGTGAATTGTCCTTAGTGTGCAGGTGAGTGGTAATGACCGCGGGGAGTTAATGAAGCTGAAAGGGATGAGTGCATTATTGGTATAAATGGGTGCTTGGGGGGTGGGGGGTCAACCTGGACTCTTTGGGTTGAGGGGCCTGTTTCTGTTCTGGTTAACTCAGTGAGTCTTAGTTTATATCATCACAACATGCTTTTTCCCCAAACAAGATGTGTTTACACTAGTCCTAGACACTCATTATCACTGGTGTCCTTGACCGTGCATGGAGCTTTAGCGGTGGTGCTACCAGTCCTCATTAACGAGAGTAGCGTACCCCGCGCCCCCCCCCGACTCTAAACACTTCCCTGGTTTGACCACAGTCATACGGCAGAACTATTAACACACTATCTGGGTGTTGGTCTGACCAGTTTAATGCCTGTCATCTTCAAGGTGTGAGTAAACAGAACTTGCAGTAGTGTTCCTTTGTGTACGTTGGAATTTAATAGACTCATAGAGGAAGAAACAGCATGGAAATTGGCCCTTCAACCCATCAAGTCCATACTAACCATCAATCATCCATTTACACTAATCCTACTACCTCAATTCTTTTATTTAGTGGTTTGGGCATTATCAACTCAACCCAGATTCTGTTCATTACCCATCAGCAAGGGGAAATTTACAACAGCCAATTAACCTTTGAACCCACATGTCTCTGGGAAAACACCTGGAGAAACCTATTTAGTCACAGGGAGAACGTGCAAAGTCCACATAGATAGCGCCCAAGGTCAGCATTGAACCTGGGTATCTAGTGCTTTGCACCACTGGGCTGCCCTTGGTCAAGGGTGTGAGGCAGGTGCAAATTGTGTTGAATTCCTGGGATCAGTGACCTGCCCTTGGTTTAGTCATTGCTGGACAAAAAAAGCAGAGCACTGTAAAAGTTTACTGGATGCGAGGAGGGAGCAATTCCTGCTTTGTAACTGGCTGAAATGAATGGGTTGAGTCGCAGGCTCAGAGGTTTGTGCTGCTCCAGCATTGGGTTTAATGAGGTTTAAGCCATGTGGTTCTCAGATGGGCTTGTCTCAGCTTCTTGTGCTCCAGTTGCTGTTGCCTCTCAACAACTGAGCTGCTCTGCTGACTGTTCTGTACAGTGTTTGATTATCAAGCCTTGTCTTAATGTGGCTGTCATGCAGAAAGACACTTGGCCCATTGTGCACTGATTATTCCAATTAACATAGTTTGCGAGCATCGAGTGTGAGAGAGTAGGTGGAAATGTTTGGGTAAGTCCAGGGCCTTATGAGTTCCATACAAAGTTTTGTTTGAACATATCTTTCTGGCAATTTCTTTTGAATTTTCAAAGAGACCCTTGACCCCAAAGCCCAGTTTGCTCAATGCCACCAGAGGCAGAGTGCATCTTCCTGCCATTTTGCTTTTTTTCTCTGAGAATGTGTGGGAGCGCCAGAGGTGATAGAGGAGGTGAGTTCATGTAAGATCCAGCATCATATTCCAGACCAGAACGAGGGAATTCTGCACTGCCTGAGATTTTCAACTGAACTGTGAAACTAGGGCTCCGTTAGCCATGTACTTGACTACTGATTTATGTAAGTTCTTCCCTGTGTTTACAGTACTGTGCAAAGCTCTTAGGCACATATATATAGGTAGGGTGCCTAACACTTTTTCCACAGTGCAGTATTTGTCAACGTGGAATGGAGAGCAAGTTTGTAAATCTGGCAGGGCAAAGATGTTGGGAATGGTGAGGGTGGAGGGCCGTGGGAGGGCTGTAGGACAGGTGGCAGAGAAGGAGTGCCAGGGACGGCTGCTGGTGTGTTGATCATTACAGAATGTCTCTCTGGTGCTATCCACTCCTCTGCTCTCTTCCCTTTTCCCAACCATGATTCCCCTCTCCCTGCCCTCATCCCACTCTCAGTCCACAACAGGGACCCAGATCAGAATCAGGTTTATCATCACTCATGTATGTCATGAATTTTTTTTTTGCGGCTGCAGTACAGTGCAATTCATAAAATGACTACAGTACTGTACAAGTCTAGGGCTCCCTTGCTATATATATGTTCCTGAGACTTTTGCACAGTACTGTATTTAATCAGTCCTGATGCAGGATCTGGACAATTCCTTCTCACTATGCTGCTGGACCTGCTGAGTTCCTCCAACAGTTTGTTGCTTGCTCCTGCCCTGTATTTGTCCCTCAGTCGACATCGTGTGAAACTGGTGATTAGTTTGTATGCGCTGACGTACTGTGAAACGGTTTTGTTTGCTCACCATCCAGACAGATTATTCCATACTTCAATGTGGTACAAAAGGAAAACAAAACCAGAGGGCACATTGCAAACACAAGATTCTGCAGTTGCTGGAAATGCAAACACAAAATGCTGACGTTCACTGAGTGATCACATTATTAGGTACACCTGCTGTTACTGCAGATATCTAACCAGCCAATCATGTGGCAACAACTCAATGTGTAAAAGCATGCAGACATGGTCAAGAGGTTCAGTTGCTCAGACCAAACATCAGAATGGGGAAGAATGTGATCTAAGTGACTTTGACTGGGAATGATTGTTGGTGTCAGACAGGGTGGTTTGGATATCTCAGAAACTGCTGATCTCCTGTGATTTTTCACACACAATAGTCTCTAGAGTTTACAGAGAAACAAAAAGCATCCAGTGAGTGGCAGTTATGTGGGCGAAAACACCTTGTCAGAGGAGAATGACCAGTTTTTTTTTCAAGCTAACAAAAAGGTGACACTAACTCAAATAGGCAGGTGTTACGACAGTGGTGTGCAGAAGAGCGTCTCTGAATGCATGGCACTCAGAGTGGATGGACTGCAGCAGTAGGGCACACCAGGTTCCTCTCCTGTACCTAACAACATGGCCACTGAGTGTATGTTACGGTTACTGAGCGTGCAGTGCTGGCAGACAGATAAAGTGCAAGGACCATGATGAGACAGACAGAGAGGTCAAGACTTCATCTTTATCGTACAAGAGGTCTATTCTTACAATCGTGCAACAGAAGCCGTCCTTGGGCCCAGGGTTTGTGTTTTCCATCTTTTGCATCTCTGCTCAGTAGAAGTGGAGAAGAATGTTTGGGGTGGGACTGGTCTTTAATTGTGTCAGCTACTTTCCCAGCAAGTGTTGCCAGGGACAATGGAGAGGAGGCTGGTTTTCCTGAGAGACTGGGTTGTGTTCACAGCTCCCTGCGATTTCTTGCATCCTTGGGCAAAGTGGTTGCTATACCAAACTGTGATGCATCCAGTTAGGCTGCTTCCTGCGGTGCATCTGTGAAACATTGTTGAGGGTTATCAGGGATAGACTGAATTTCCTTAGCTTTCTGAAGAAATAGGGACATTCTCTTCAACATGATCACCTTGCCGTTTGTGGGACAGTTGGCAGCTTCATCTTCCAGTCTTACAGCAGATCCTAATCTTCGCCATTGCTGTAAGGTTACTGAGGCCGTGTTCTGTGGTGGAGGAAGCTGATGGGAAGATGCAAGTTGGTATGTTCTTCAGGAAGGGCTAACTTCTACTGTTTTTAGTTGCCTTACTTTGTTGGCTAAGATGATCGAGGCTTGCCTTTGTGCTTCTATCACTCAGAAAGACACCAGCCAATTGTGCGCTAGTGATTCAATATTGTCTCTGTGTTTGCAGGGTCAGAGGGCCACAAAGCCTTCCTGTCGCTGGTGAAAGCCAGTTACCATGGCAATGGTGGCAGAGAGCGGTAATGTTGGCTCCAGTTGGCAGAAGCGGTGTGTGGCGCTGGAGTCCCAGCTCTACAGGTTCCGGCTGCAGGCGGGCAAGATCCGGGAACTACTGGCCGAGAAGGTGAGTGGGACGGACGTAGGAATGAAGAGCAGGAGTAGGTCAATTGGCCTTCGAACCTGCTCCTCCTCCAATTAAGAAGGTCACGACTGATCTGCTGGTAACCTTAACTCCACATTTGTTTGATTTATCAGTAAACGTATCTGCCTCTCACTTAAAAATACTCAAAGATTTCTGTAGACCCTCACCAATTTTTATCAATGCACCATGGAAAGCATCCAATCCAGATGCACCACGGCTTGGTATGGCAACTACTCTGCCCAAAACTGCAGAGAGTTGTGGACATAGGTCAGCATCTCCAGAAGCCCGCCTTCCCTCTGTAACACCAGACACAAGGTTCTGCAGATACTGGAAATCCAGAACAACAAACACAAGATGCTGGACAACCTCAGCAGGTCAGGCAGCATCTATGGAGAAGAATAAACAGTCCATGTTCCAGTCCTTTCATAGACTTTGTCTACACTTTGCTGCCTCAGAAAAGCAGCTAGTGTAATCAAAAACTAGACATTCTGTCTTCTTCCCCCTCTTGTTGGACAGAAGATCAAACCCTAGGAGCACATTCTGTTTATTGTTTTTCCCTTGTGCGTCCTTGATGTGGTGAAATGATCTTTAGGGATGGCATGCACAACAGCTTTGCACATGTAACAAAAATAAACCAAGTACTAGTTCTTCCACCATCCTCTCAGGAAGGTTTAAAAGGCTCACGTCCCCCATCTTCCTTGATCTGCTAGTCCAAAGCAGTGGTGATCCCTCTGTTCCAGCAGTGAGTCTCTGTGCAGCCTAATTATCCAGCGATATAGATCGTAAACGCTGCTCTGTCAGCCTGGGTTTTACTGAGGAGAATTAGGTTTGAAATCCGGGTAGGTGCTGTGGAAATGTAGAATCCCCGGGGGCAATATACCCGAGGTTCTGAGAACTTGATAAAGCAGAAATGCCCATGGTAGAGGGTGTGGGCCAGATTGGGAGCATAATCCTGAAATGTAGTGCTGAGCTATTCAGGGAGGGCATCGGGAAGCAGCATCTTGTACAGGTACCAAGTTTGACTCCCCCCCGCCATGAGGCAACTCTGATGCGCAGAGGTTTTGAGTCTGAGATGGGTGGACTCATGTCGGGCAAATGTACCCAGGTAAACGGGGTTATGGTGCAGGGCAGCCATGATCTAAACTCTGAATGGCTGGCTCCTACTTCCAATATTCCTCTGCTACAGTTGGGGCAAATGTGCTGAACAAGTTGGATCCTCTTGGTTCCACATGAGAGGCCGACAGAAAAGGACTGGAATGGGAATTGGGGTGGTGCAGTAGTGTACCAGTTGGTGGAATAAATTTCAGCGCCAGCAGTCAGCGATCGGTGTTCAATTCTCACCACTGGCTGTCTGTAGGAAGTTTGTACGTTCTCCCCATCTGGAGGAAACCTGTGCAGTCACTGGGAGAACGTATAAACTCCTTACAGACAGCTCCCAGCTGAAGCGTGGGGCATGGTTCAGGATCCCAGTCACTGAAGGAGGTACAGGCAAGACTGGGAATGGTCCAGGAGAGGTTCATTGTACCTCCGCCCTGAGGTGGTGGAGGGGGGTGTTCCCATCGCCGGGAGTTGGGTCTGTGTGCTCCAGTTTCTCCCCACATTCTAAAGGCCTATGGGTTAGGGTTGGTAAATGTGGGTATACTATGTCGACACTGGAAGCGGGGATACACTTGTGGGCTGCCCCCGGGACTTACTTGGACTGTGTTGGCCGCTGACACAAACAATGCCTTTCACATGTATGTGTTGATGCTTGGATATACATGTGACAAATAAAGCTTATCTTTAATCTTTTGAATCTAAACAATTCAAAATGGAATGAAGATCTCAGAAAGGAGGTAGGGACAAAAGTAACTGCCCTATGTTATGCAAGTTATGTGAGACTGAGACAGCTCCTGTGAATGAAATGGATCCTTGGGGGGTTCATTCATAAACTTGCTCGTTTGCTCTGAGATACGCAATGCAATTATTATGCAGGGATTAACACATTTATTTTTTGTTTTTTAAGCAAACTCTGATTTGATAAAGGCTATGGCAGAAGCCAGCTTGAATTCCTACTGAAATTCTAAGACCGGAGGGCACAGCCTCAGAGTAGAGAGGCATCCTTTCAGAATGGAGATGAGGGGAATTTCTTTAGCCAGAGAGTGGTGAATCTGTGAAATTCATTGCCACCGGCAGCTGTGGAGGCCAAGTCATTGGATATATTTAAGGCAGAGGTTGATAGATTCTTGATTGGTCAGGGCATGAAGGGATACAGGGAGAAGGCAGGAGATCGGGGCTGAGAAGGAAAATGGATCAGCCATGATGAAATGGTGTAGCAGACTTAATGGGCCAAATGGCCTAATTCTGCTCCTAAATCTTCTGATTTTATGAAATAGTTTTGCATGTGAATGCATTGTGGGCCAGAACAGAAAGATCATAGTTTATGTGGCCATAAAGGGTCAGCAGTTCTCATTGTCTTTAAGGCCACTGTGTTAATGTAGATTTGGGACTCTTCCAGTTCAGCTGAAAGTCTGGTTGGCAATCCATTTGTGTGGTTTCAGTGCCTGATCACGTTACATTTTAAGTTCTTGTTAAGTCTGTATGTGTGTCAGAGGTCAGGGTGTGCTGGTTCTGTGTCTGTCGGGTAAAGTTCCATTCCAAACCTCTGTCACCTGTCATCCCTAATAGCAGTGTGTGAGTCATACAGTATCAGAGAGGCCATTGAATCATGCCAGATCAGAGTCTGAGCCCCATTCCAGACTAAAAACGGTCCCAGAAAGTCACAAGGTCAGATTTATTGTTTATCGCTGTTCTCGCTGAGAGGCTGAAACTCCTGGAGGACCTCACACAGTTCGAAACCCCAATGACGATGGAGGCCTAGCTCTATATTTCTGAGTCAAGATGACATGCACCTTGTGCACTCTGACCCCTCCCGCCTGCTTCTCTTGCCCTGAGTGATGGAGACGGTGGGATTGGGGAGCTCCCTTTGGGATGGGGTGGTACAGACTCTTCCTCACAGATTCACTGACCCAGGTTTGATCCTGACCTCATACTGTCTGTGTGGAGTCTGCACATCCCCTCTGTGACAGCGTTGGCTTCCTGCCGGATCTCCGGTTTCCTCCCACGTTCTAAAGATGGGCAAATCATGTTAATGGGGCACGGTAAATTACCTCTGGGAAAGTGAGTGTTAGAGTCTGGTGGAATAAAATGCGAATGGTGTAAATAGACAACAAACAATAGGTGTAGGAGTAGGCCATTTGGCCCTTCGAGCCAGCACCGCCATTCACTGTGATCATGGCTGATCATCCACAAGCAGTATCAAGTTCCTGCCTTATCCCCATAACCTTTGATTGCGCTATTTTTAAGAGCTCTATCCATCTCTTTCTTGAAAGCATCCAGAGACTTGGCCTCCACTGCTTCCTGGGGCAGAGCATTCCATACATCCACCACTCTCTGAGTGAAAAAGTTTTTCCTCAACTCCGTTCTAAATGGCCTACTCTTCATTCTTAAACTGTGGCCTCTGGTTCTGGACTCACCCATCAGTGGGAACATGCTTCATGCCTTCTGCGTGTCCGATCCCTTAATAATCTAATATGTTTCAAACAGATCCCCTCTCATCCTTCTAAACTGCAGTGTATACGAGCCCAGTTGCTCCAATCTTTCAACATATGACAGTCCTGCCATCCCGGGAATTAACCTTGTGAACCTATGCTGCACTCCCTCAATAGCAAGAATATCCTTCCTCAAATTTGGAGACCAAAACTGCACACAATACTCCAGGTGTGGTCTCACCAGGGCCCTGTACAACTGCAGAAGGACCTCTTTGTTCCTATACTCAAAATTCCCCTTGTTATGAAGGCCAACATGCCAATAACTTCCTTCACTGCCTGCTGTACCTGCATGGTTACTTTCAGTAACTGATGAACAAGGACACCTAGATCTCGTTGTACTTCCCGTTTTCCTAACTTGACTCCATTTAGATAATAATCTGCCTTCCTGTTCTTACCACCAAAGTGGATAACCTCACATTTATTCACAATAAACTGCATCTGCTATGCATCATCCCACTCACCCAGCCTGACCAAGTCATCCAATGGGAGTTTGATGGTCAGCATAGACTTGGTGGGCCAAATGGCCTGTTTCCATGCTGTGAGAGTTGGACTTGCAGTGTATTCTGTTAATAGTGGTCTCTGTAGCCATCAGTGAGGTGAAGAGTGAAAATGCAATTGAGGTCAGTGCCTGAGGTAGAATTATGGAGGGCGTTGTGCATTCTAGTGGGTCAGTACAGTCTGGAGAAATGTCTTCATGGAGGCTGCAGACACTGGCAGTACTTGGTGGGTCGGGCAGCATCTGTGGAGGCAAAAGTCAAGGCCCAGGACAGAGAGAAGAAGAGGATAGATTGTCAGTACAGATGGGAGGTTGGGATGGAGTCTGGCAGGGAATGGATCGAGCCACTAAGGGAACCTACTGTGGAGCTTACCAATGGATGGGGAGGGCATGATACGAAGATGGAACCAGGACGGAATGGAGGGAGAAGAGAATGGGGTGGAGGGGCAAGCGTGTATGTGGGAAGAGAGCGCCGGGGATGTGGGATATCTGAAAGTGGAAGATCCTGAGTTCTCTATTCCAGGTGGAATATGGGATGTTGTCCTTCCTGTTTGCGTGTGGCCTCCCATAGCAAAGGAGAGGGCTGAGAGCGGACAGATCTGTGTGGGTGTGGGGAAGAGAGTTAGAATAAAATGCAACCTTGCACGAATGTTGTTTGGCCGGTTCAGTTTCTTCAAGTGCTGTTTGTTTCTATTTGGTGACACTGAACTAAATTCTGTCTACGTTCTTAGCTTGACATGAAGTAGCCACCAGTCAGGAAAAGGACGCTCCTCCCTGGTGTACTGGCCCTCCGATTCATATCGGCTGACGAGCAAGGTATTTGCTCATTTACATGACTGGTCGTGGGATCATGCTGTGTGCACAACTCAGTGAGGGCTGAATTGCACTGCGCTGGTGTGTTAATTGAAAATCGAACTAATCCAAAGAAGGTCCTGCTTGTGACAAGTATCCAGGTGTAAGTGGGCCATTGAAAGAGCAATGCACGCAGATGCTTGGGGAGCTCAGCAGATCGGGCAGCATCTACAGAGAGGTATGAACTGTCAATGTTTCAGGCTAAGACCCTTCATCAGACCCCATTGCCTCAGTCTCTGGCTTTGATCTCAGTCGAGAAAGAGTCCTGATGAAGGGTCTTAGCTTGAAAAGTCAACTGTTGATTCCCCTTCAAAGATGCTGCCTAATTTGCTGAGTTCCTCCACCAGTTTGTGTGTGTTACTCAAGATCTTCAGCATCTGCAGAATCTTTTGTGCCAGTGAATGAACCCTCTCTGTTTTCAGAACCTCACCTTGCCACTTCAAGCGGTATCTGCACCAGGGAGAGATGAGATCACCTTGTTCCCTGTTTAACGGTGGTGGGGGAAGAGGGGCAGATCTTGGATCTTGCTGTTCTGAGACCACCCATCCCTGGCAATTAGGATCTTAAATGCGCCAACACCAACCTGAGAGGTAGAATATGTCGTGTTTTCCTCCAGCTTTGTACTGCCTCTCTCAGCTCTTACACTAAAACAACCCTCCCAATCTACCACCTTCCCCCTCAAGCCTTGCACCTGTACCCCAATGTCCCTACAATCCAGCAATCTCCTGAAAACCAAATATTCATCTCAGCTTCCATTCCCAATTCTTCCCGTCGCCTGTCTTCCATAAACATCTGCTCCCGATTCGGCTGCCAGGATATTTCCTCTTCCCAATCCCTCACCTCTATATCCCAATTCCAAATGACTGTATGAACGATTCCAATGCTGGTAAGCACCAGATCAGTGTGCTCCTCCCTCTGCCCCACCCCTACCTTCTCCTATCTCCCACCACCCTGCCCTCGATGACCAACCACAGGCCAATTGCTCTCTAGTCAGGAAGGATGGGCAAGGCATTTGAGACCGAAGCTATTGTCATCCCACTTCCCATGGGTGCATTGGTAATATACTTACTGCACCCCTTTCCCCTGCTCTCCTGCCCTCCCTCCTTTGCAATTCAAGCCCAAGTTTGAAAGGTTTCAGCAGCTGTGAAGATCTCCAGATTGTGAGAGGCACCATTTATGTGAATCAGTTTTCCTTCCTTGTGTGGTCTGAAATGTTTGCCCTTGGTCAGGAGTGAACTGGTGGTAACCTCCTCCCACTGGGCCAGTCCTAACTCTTCTCAAGCAGGGTCTGAAGTCACTGCTCCATCCCTTTCTCTTCGCTTATAATGACCCTCTCCTGATTGATACCAGTGGTCCTCATTCTATAATTAGAAAGAGCAGAGCATGCCCAAGGAGATGGTGGGGAGTCAATGGTTTCACTGTGAGGATGCCGCACCTTCAGATCTGCTGTCCAGTCTAGACAGGCTCACTGCCAATGTGGTGATGGATCACTTTTGCTTCCTTTTGTTTCTTCTGGAGAAAAGCCTGCCGTTCACTGAAGTGCAGGAGAATGGCATCGTACCTCCTACTCTTCCCATGGCTGGGTCTTCCTTTTGAGCACCAAGGGCCTAGGGGCAGGCACAACATCCTTGCTATTCCATTCTGTTTTTGTTGATTTCATGGCCTGATCTTGTTTAAATTTTAAGATCTTCTGAAGGATTTCTTTTGGGGGGTTACTGATGAGAGGAAATGTTGTTCACCCAATGGTGGGAGGGCCAACGGGGGCACTGAGATGTCAACACTGCGGGGGTTGTGTGTAAACCATGCAGCTCCCCTTCCCCAAGTCTACAGGGTTTGCTCTTGCTCAGTTTGGAGACCACAGAAGGTCTGCAGCAACACTTAACATGCTGGAGAAACTTGTCATCTGCCTCAGAGGCCAACATCCTTCAAGAGGATGAATCCTCACGGCTTTGAGCCCTGAAAGCGTATCTGACTGAGTACTGAACACCTGATCTGACCAACATCTCCAACCCCTCACTGCTGCACTCTGAGGTTCTCAGCTGCTTCAAAATGTGAGCGACCACGCCAGTGCCCAGTGGGCAGGTTGAGCTGCTTCAACGTCAGCAAGACCAAGGAGTTCATTGTGGACCAGGAAGGGGAAGTCAGGAGAACACAAAGCCGTCCTCACTGAGGAGTCAGCGGTGGGAAGAGTGAGCAGCCTCAAGTTCCTGGGCATCAACATCTCCCAAGGATCTGGGCCCAACACGTAGATGGAATCACAGAGAGGGTACACCTCTTTAGGAGGAGATTTAGTACCTCATGAAGGACTCTTGCAGATTTCTATGGTCGAGATCATTTGGACTGTTTGCATCACTGCTTGGTATGAAAACTGGATCGTAAGAGGCTGGAGAGGAATGTGGACTTGGTGAGCTTCATCATGGGCACAGCCTTCAAGGACACCTTCATGAGACAGTACCTCAAGAAGGCGGCATCCATTAATAAAAATCCTCATCATCTGAAACGTGATCTCTACAGGAGCCTAAAGATTCCCTCAGAGATTTCTTCCCCTCCATCAGGTTTCTGAATGGTCCATGTTACTGCTTTTTTTTTGCATGATATTTTTGTAATGTTTTGGTAATTTTTATGTCTTTGCATGGTCCAGCTGCCACAAAAGCACAAATTTCTCTTCCTAAGTCAGTAATGATAACTGATCTCGAGCTCCATGAGCCTGACAGCATTTGTAGAGGGAAATGGACAGTTGATGTTTTTGTCGAGACCCTCCATTTGGACCCAAAATGTCGACTGTCCATTTCTCTCCACAGATTCTGCCAGACCCACAAAGTTTCATCAACAATGAGCATTGCTCTGTATTCTGGAACGTGCAGTCTCTTGTATCTGCAGGAAGTTGGACACTGGGTCAGGTACAGGTTCAGTTTAGTGTGGGGGGTCAGTCTCCCTCCTTTACATACTATTGAGGTCGGGTCGGGTCAGGTCAGATGTACAGTAGATTAGATTCAAAGATGAAGTGTTTGAAGGGTCTGCTGTGTTCAGAGGTTTTGTGTTTTAGAACACGGACTGCACTGTCGTATTCGAGCTGCTGCAAGGCCTCCCCCTTACCCCTTTCCAGTCCTTCCCAAGTGACAAATCCCCAAATTGTACACGTGAACGTTTGGGAGACTGGTGGGATAGGCTTGTCAGATACTTAGGGGCTGCGTAATTCCTCTGATGGGTAGGAAAGGAGCATTTCTGTGTGCTCTCTCCCCCTCCTCTCCTCCCCCACCCCACGCCACCATTGCATGCTGCAGCAATTGGGTTGGGTCCATCTGAGCATACTCACTTAACTGCGAAGGTGAAGCTGACTGGATACCACTCGTGTGCCTGCTTCCTCTCCTGTCACTCACAGCTGTTTCTGTGATCCCTTCCCACGGTGCTAATGTCCATTTCTACCTCGTGAGCAGTCCCCGGGGACAGAACCCCACTGCTGACCACCTGCATGGGCCTTCAGAGCCGAGTAGTTTCAACTCCAGGAGGCCTGGGTCTTTGGAGTTCTTTGTCACCAAGTACTGTGGGGCCAGAGTCTTGTGTCTATTAAAGGTTGAGATGGGTTTCTAATCACTTAGGGGATTAAGGGTTATGGTGAAAGGGGTTCTGAGGTACAATACTGTGCAAAGGTCTTATATACTTTTATATAAAAGTACTTTTACGTAGTACTGTACTTGTCAACGTGGAGCGGAGAGCGAGTTTGTAAATCTGACGGGAGCAAAGGATGTTGAGAATGGTGAGGGTGAGTGCTATGGGAGGGGTGTAGGTCAGGTGGCAGAGAACGAGTACCGGGGGGGAGGGACGGGGGGGGTGGGAATGGCTCAGGCACAGACACCCCCAGCCCTGAGACACCAGGCAAGGTCATTTGATTCCAAACAGCTGGTTTATTGTTTATTGATCATTACAGACTGTCTCTCTGGTGCTTCCTGCTCCCTCCCCTCTCCCTTCCCCTCTTCCCAACCATGACTCCCCTCTCCCTGTCCCCTTCCCACTCTCAGTCCACAATAGAGATCCAGATCAGAATCTGGTTTATCATCACTCATATATGTCATGAATTTGTTTTTGTGACAGCAGTACAGTGCAATGCATAAAATTCCTACAGTACTGTACAAAAGTGTGTGGCGCGTGGCCAAGTGGTTAGGGCGTTGGGTTCACTATCTGAAAGTCGTGGGTTCGAGTCTCGGCCAAGGCAGCGTGTGTATCAAGGCACTTAAGCATACACTGCTCCAGTCCACCCAGCTGAGAATGGGTACCGGCAAAAATGCTGGTGGTTAACCTCGCGATAGACTGGTGTCTGAGGGGTGGGGGGGAGTCACTTCACGCCATGTAAACCAGCGTAAACACCAGCCTGATGAGCCACAAGGCTCATGACAGACTTTAAAAACTGTACAAAAGTCTGTGCTAGTGGTGTCCCACAAAGATCTGTTCTGGGACCTCTACTTTTCGTGATTTTTATTAACGACCTGGATGTGGGGGTAGAAGGGTGGGTTGGCAAGTTTGCAGACGACACAAAGGTTGGTGGTATTGTGGACAGTGTAGAGGATTGTCAAAGATTGCAGAGAGACTTTGATAGGATGCAGGAGTGGGCTGAGAAGTGGCAGATGGAGTTCAACCCGGAGAAGTGTGAGGTGGTACACTTTGGAAGGACAAACTCCAAGGCAGAGTACAAAGTAAATGGCAGGATACTTGGTAGTGTGGAGGAGCAGAGGGATCTGAGGGTACATGTCCACAGATCCCTGAAAGCTGCCTCACAGGTAGATAGGGTAGTTAAGAAAGCTTATGGAGTGTTAGTTTTCATAAGTTGAGGGATACAGTTTAAGTGTCGCGAGGTAATGATGCAGCTCTATAAAACTCTGGTTAGGCCACACTTGGAGTACTGTGTCCAGATCTGGTCGTCTCACTATAGGAAGGATGTCGAAGCATTGGAAAGGGTATAGAGGAGATTTACCAGGATGCTGCCTGGTTTAGAGAGTATGGATTATGATCAGAGATTAACGGAGCTAGGGCTTTACTCTTTGGAGAGAAGGAGGATGAGAGGAGACATGATAGAGGTATACAAGATATTAAGAGGAATAGATAGAGTGGATAGCCAGTGCTTCTTCCCCAGGGCACCACTGCTCAATACAAGAGGACATGGCTTTAAGGTAAGGGGTGGGAAGTTCAAGGGGGATATTAGAGGAAGGTGTTTTACTCAGAGAGTGGTTGGTGCGTGGAATGCACTGCCTGAGTCAGTGGTGGAGGCAGATACACTAGTGAAGTTTAAGAGACTACTAGACAGGTATATGGAGAAATTTAAGGTGGGGGGTTATATGGGTGGCAGGGTTTGAGCGTCAGCACAACACTGTGGGCCGAAGGGCCTGTAATGTGCTGTACTATTCTATGTTCTATAAGTCTTGGGCACCCTAGCCTGAGACTTTTGCATAGTACTGTATGTACAGTTGAATCGGAGATGATTCTGTTGAATGATGGACAGGCCAGTCTCAAGAGTTGGATAGACCCCTGCTGTACCCGCTTCCCATTGTGTCATAGCACAGGGTCGGCCCTGCAGCCTATTTCTACACCCAGATGAATGTAGATAGGTAATCGAATGGCCGGCATACATCACTACACTAATCCAATCAGCCAGCTCTTGGTCTGCTGTGCTTTGGCAGTGTGAATGCACTTCGAGATATTTAAACCTTGTCAGAGACTCTGCCTCCACTCTTCTCTCAGTGTCATAGATTCAAGCCAAACCACCATCTGGGTGAAAATAAAATCTTCCCCAGATTCCCCTCCAGACCTCTTACCCCACTCTCTACTTTTAGGTACTTCTGCTCTGGAAGATTTCTTCCTACCTACCCTGTCTCTGAGCTTCAATTCTGATTACCTCAGGCTTCTCGATGCCCAGGTAAACAAACCTCGGCCTCTCTGGTCTGTTCTTAAAACTGAAACATTCTTCTTATGATGGTTTAGATCTGAGAGTTGAATTTCTATCGTTGAAAGCTCTCACCAGCTGCCTCCACCTCTGGTTGAGGTGGGCTCCCAGTCCAAACCTTGGTTGTGAATTATGCCCCAGATGACTTTTATTTATTGAGATGCAGAACAGGCTCTTTCAGTCCTTCGAGCCACAGTGCACAGCAATCCCCTGATTTAATGTTAGCCTAATCACAGCACGTGGCCAAGTGCTTAAGGCATTGGACTAGCGACCTGAAGGTCGTGAGTTCGAGCCCCAGTGTTGTGTCCTTGAGCAAGGCACTTAACCACACAGTGCTCTGCGATGGCACTGGTGCCAAGCTGTATGGGTCCTAATGCCCTTCCCTTGGACAACATTGGTGTCGTGGAGAGGGGAGACTTGCAGCATGGGCAACTGCTGGTCTTCCATACAACCTTGTCCAGGCCTGCGCCCTGGAGAGTGAAGACTTTCCAGGCACAGGTCCATGGTCTCGCTAGACTAACAGATGCCTTAAATCACAGCACAGTGTACACTGACCAGTTGGCTGTGCGAGGAAACCGGAATGCTGTGGGGAAACCCACGCAATGATGGGGAGAACATACAGGCAGTGGCAGGAATTGAACCTGGGAAAGATATGGATTCTATAGAAAGAGTGAAGAGGAGATTTACAAGGCTGTTGCCTGGATTGGAGAGCGTACCTTATAAGAATAGGTTGAGCGAACTTGGCCTTTTCTCCTTGGAGCGACGGAGGATGTGAGGTGACCTGATAGAGGTGTATAAGATGATGAGAGGCATTGATCATGTGGATAGCCAGAGGCTTTTTCTCAGGGCTGGAATGGCTAGCAGGAGAGGGCACAGTTTTAAGGTGCTTGGAAGTAGGTACAAAGGGTAAGCTTTCCACACGGAGAGTGGTGGGTGCGTAGAATGCACTGGTAGTGATGGTGGTAGAGGTGGATACAATAGGGTCTTTTAAGAGTCTCTTAGATGGGACCATGGAGCTTAGAAAATTCCAGGCATTTTCTAGAGTAGGTTGCATGGTTTGGCAAGCATTGTGGGCCGAAAGGCCTGTAATGTGCTGTAGATGCCTGCGTTCCATGTTCTGTGTCGCCTGGACTATAAAGCGTTGTGCTAACCACTATGCTACTGTGCTACCCTTATACCTTGTGCTCCCTATGAATGGAAACGTGGCTTGTGTGGGAGGCAATCTGAGGCCCGTCGTGGGGTGAATATATCCTCCTCTCTCGGATCCTGACAGTAGAGCCCTCCATCTCACCCCTTCTATGTCAGTCACCTCCTCGTCTCTGCTGTTTACCAACCCCCAGTGGATACAACCTCATTCGATCATCTCCTTCATTCCCTTCCTGTTTCCAGGCACTTAATTTCTCCTGAACCACCTCTGTAGTGAAACAGGAAACATCCCACTTTCCTCGTCTTTCGAAGATCCTTCATGCATGGCTCTGAAAAGTTTGAAAATCTTGGATGAAGTTTAGAAACTGAAATTACACAGAACCAAATGCAGTAGATGATAATTTGTCCAAGTCAAGAAGCTATTTTGGAATAGTAATCATTACATGAGACCAATGGACATTATCGGTGTACATAAAACCTCTACGATTGAGGGTTTCACAGGATGTTCTGGTAACGTGTATAGCTGTCTGCCAGCGTAGACATACTAAGAGATCACTACAGCCACATTAGTGCACAGTTCTCCCCCTCCACTCCTTTGCTGACATACAGAAGGTCACATTTCAATTCCCAGGAAGCCTGTGGAAGTGGCAGAGGAGAATAATCTCGGAGAGCATATTGTGGCTGAACAATATCCCTATTGTGCTTGCAGGCACTGGGTAAAGCAGGGGTTAAACTTGTGTGGGTCGGAGTACCATGGAAGTGGCCTTTTGTATTGGAGGAGGAGAAGTATCCATTCCCAGAGCTCAACTGTACTTTGACAAAGGGAGTCCTTTGGAGTTAAAGTTGGTGATGAAATAAGTTTCAAAGGCACACGTAGCCTTGGTTACGAGAGGGCCAACTGCAGTAGCCTGTGTGTTAAAGGGACAAGCATGGGCACACTAATCTGTAAAGTAAGTGTGTTTGTGTGTGTGTAAGTAAAACATGTGCTGCAAGTAGTGGCTCTCACGCCCCTCTGCAGCGGCCGTTGCATAGGCTATGAATGGACAGCTAAGCAGCAGAGAGACTCGCAATCCATCTGACCCAGGAACCCTTTGACTGCAGCACTGAATTCATTATCCAGAGCATCTGCTGGGGTTCAAAGGTGGCTTGCTTTGATTCTGTCTCTGTGGCTTCTGAGGTGCCCAAGGCCATTGGGATCTTTGCCACAGATGAGACGGGGTATCTAATGGCATCAGAGGGCGTGTAGTTTGTGAGTAGGTGTGATCTTTCAGCCTCTACGTACTTCTGATCTGTGTCCTTGAGCTTCTCAAGACCATCCCCAAATCTTCAAACAGTCCTGGGCCAATGGCAATATTGCATTTTCTTTTGGTATCCAAGGAGGCTTGAATCTTTTCCTTTGTCCACTGGGGAACCCCTTCCCATATGGAGCTTGGAATGTAGTGTCTGGTTTCAGTGCTGAACACAGGGGGAGTGACAGCATTTCACAGGGCTAGCCGCGACATCTCGGTACAAAAGGCCCACACCACAGATTCGAATTTATTTCTCAAAACAGACAGTGAAATGCATCATCTGCGTTAACAACCAACACGACCTCGGGATGTGCTGGGGACAGCCGACAGGTGTTGCCACACAATCTGGCACCAACATGGCGTACCCACGATGCTCGACAGGACACCCAGAAGGCAAGAAGCAGCAAAACAAGCCTGTTTCAGGTCACTGGGCCTTACGAGCCTACTGCATCTCTCTTTCTTGCCTTTAAAGAGGCTAAAAGGTGCAGAGGAGATTTATGAGGACTCAGTTGGGGGGGACTGGAGGGATTGAGTTTTTTCTGATATTTAAGGAGTGAAAGAAGCAAAAGTGGGCATTAACCGCTGGAAAATGATGGAGGGGTAGTACTGGGGAACAAAGGAATGGCGGGAAAACTGAGTAAGTATTTTCCATCAGTCTTCACTGTGGAAGACACCAGCAATATGCCAGAAATTCTGGAGTGTTGGGGGGGGGGGACAGAAGTGAATGCAGTCACTATTGCTGGTTTTTATTACATTCCTAGGAAGCACTTTGGATGGTTTAGTACATTAGAGCTGTAACTGAAATACAAATATCACACGGGACGTTGCTTCTTTAGAGATAAATGAGTGAGCAGAGTAGGCCCCCAGTCAGCAGGAAGGAGAAAGTAGTCGCCATGCCAAACTTCCATTATCCTGATACAGGAGGTGTGCTAACAGTAGAAAGGACAAAGAGTGGAAATTGAATACAGTTTGGAATAGAATTCTCAGTTTGGAATCCTAACTTCCAAAGTTAGAAACCCAAGAAAACCAATTTTTTTTTAAAACTGAATTTGGAATTTCGGGAATATGAATTCCTAAAAACTTCATTTACTGGGCTAACGTGGAAGGAAATGTAGTAAGTTTGAGCAGGATAGTAGTTGGGGAAGAGTGATCATAATATTGCTAGAATAGCTTCAGGAGGGTTAAGAGAATAGACAAGCATAAAAATAGTGAACTGGCAGAGGGATAATTCAGAGATCAGGCCCAGGCAGCTTCGATTTGTTAGTGAATTAGTAATCAGCAATGGGCTTTGAGCACATTCTCATGAGGGCAAAGGGAAGGCTTACAGAATTAATGTGTTATCTAATTCTGAATGAGACAGAAAAATGAAGCTTGGAAAAGCAATTTGGTCCTCCCGGTTGCTTTGTTTTTTTTTTCCTGCTTCGCACTTTAAAATTTGTATTATTTGTTTCTCCTCGCACTGCCTACTATGTTCCATTCGGGTGTCCACGACTGAAGACTAAAGTGTAGGACTGGTTGTAAAAAGCTAACCGAGACAGAATGGGAATAGATGAGGAACTAACTGAAAAATAAACCTAAAAGGATTTGGAACATGCAGAAATGGAAAAGGAGTGCTGAGGGAAAGTGGAGCTGGTTAGGCACTAATGAGACAAGAGGGAAGGACAGGGTCTTTCCAGCTGCCCAACCAAGGAAGAGTGTGGCGCGTGGCCAAGTGGTTGGGGCGTTGGACTAGTGATCTGAAGATCGTGGGTTCAAGCCTCGGCCGAGGCAGCGTGTGTGTCCTTGAGCAAAGCACTTAACCACATAATGCTCCAGTCTACCCAGCTGAGAATGGGTCCTGGCAAAAAAATGCTGGGGGTTAACCTCGCGATAGACTGGCATCCTACCTGGGGGGGAGTCTCGTACTCTCAGTCACTTCACGCCACGGAAACCAACATAAGCACCGGCCTGATGGGGCACAAGGCTTGTGACAGACTTTAATCCAAAAACCAAGGAAGCGAATGCTGGCAATGCAGTGGTAATGAAAAAGGCAGCAGCAATAAGGGAAGGAATAAGAATTGCATTCAGTGGAAATCTCTCCTACATCCTAGGTAATGCAGAGGGTAAAAGGTGTCAGGGTCGGTTGAAAGCTGAGCAAAGGACAAGTGCTCCCTGAGATTGAATTTCTTCTAAACATTAGGCAACTGGTTTTGTTTCATCTGGTTGAAGGTGTGATGAAGAACACTCTCAAGTCTGCATATGTTGGAAATCCAGAGCAGCGCACACAAAATGCTGGAGGAACTCAGCAGGTCAGGCAGTATCCATTGAAATTAATAAGTAGCCGTCGTTTTGGGCTGACACCCTTCGTCAGGACTGGAAAGGAAGGGGGAAGACGCCAGAATAAAAAGTCGGGGGAGAGGAGGAGGGGGAGGATAGCTAGAAGATGATAGGTGAGGCCAGGTGGGGCAATCATAAGGTTGCCAAAGGGCCCCGGTGTTGCTAAGTTGTGATTAGGTTTGAGCCAGTCAGTTCAAGAACTGAACAGTTGAAGGGAAATTGCTGTGTGGGAGTTTAGATTCTTCTGCCTGATTGTAGCTGCAAAATGGTGACATGGCCTGGAGGGAGGGGATATTTGGATGTGGATGTGCCGCTTTAAAATAAAGCCTTTTAATCCTCTTTTATCCCAACCTTGAGGTTCTTAGGCAGTGCTCTGCTAACTTCCTAAAGAGAGCCACAAGAGGCAAGAAAGGGCAGCGGGTGACTAATCTGATGAGGAAAGGAAGGTGGAGCTTGAGGTCTTTCATTCATTGCTTTGTTTACAACCTTTTGCTTCCCCTTAAAAAGCTGTTCAGATTGTCCACCTCTCTCTCTTCTCTGACATGTGTTTTGGGCCAAGTTTTCCCAAGCTCATCAGATGCTGCCTGACCTGCTGAGACTTTTAAGCACTTTCTGATTTTTTATTATGATGCAGCTTCTCTCTTTTGGGAGAATCAGGCACTGGGCAATAGTAATAACTCACCTGACCATAATGAAAAGAACAGTGGCAGTCATCTGAGCAGACAGAGTCGGAGTGGAGATCTTGAGGTTTTAGCTCTTCAAGGCTTCAGCCAAAAGAGGCTTCAGTAAGAGAAAGCAAAGGAAAATAAAAGCTCTGGGTTGTTTTTTTTTTCCCTTCCCTTTATATCTGCTCATCTAGGACAGTAGAGATGCCAGGCAGGATAGTGGAATGCTCCTCTTGCAGGATGTGGGAAGGCAGGGAGCCCTCCGGTGACCATGAAAACTACAACTGTGAGAAGTGCATCCAGCTGCAACTTCTAACAAACTGTGTTAAGCAGTTGGAGCTGGAACTGGATGAATTCCGGATAATTCGGGAGGCTGAGGGGGTGATAGGTAGGACATATAGAGAGGTCGTTACACCCAAGGTGCAGGACATGGGGAAACTGGGTGACAGGAAGGAGAAATGGGTTAAGGGGTCATTACAGAGTACCCCTGTGTCCATCCCCCTCAACAACAGGTATATCATTTTGGATACTATTGGTGGGGGGCGGGGGCGGGGGTGTTGACCTAACAGTGGAAAATCACAGTGTTTCGTTTTCTGACACCGTGTCTGTCTCTGTGACTCAGAAGCGGGGGGGGGGGGGGGGAGAGAAGAAGAGGTATGCTCTAGTGATAGGGAATTCATTAGTTTGTAGAAGAGACAGGAAGTTCTTTGGGCAAGAACTACATTTGTAGATTACCGGATGGTATGTTGCTTCCCCTGGGTGCCAGGGCCAGGGGTATCTCAGGTTGAGTTTTCAGCATTAAGTGGGAGGGTGAACAGCCAGAAGTCATGGTCCATGTCGGTACCAGTGACATGGGTAGGATGAGTGACGAGGTTCTGCATAGGGAGTTCAGGGAATTAAGGTGCTAAGTTAAAGGGCAGAACCTCCAGGGTTGTGATCTCAGGATCTCTACCTGTGCCACATGCTACTAAGGCCAGAACTAGGAAGATTATACAGTTTAATATGTGGCTAGGAGGGAGGGCATAAGATTTTTGGATCCTTGGGCTCCCTTTCAGGGAAGGTGGAACCTATACAGAAGGGAAAGCTTGCACCTGAATTGGAGGGAGACTAATATCCTAGTGGGAAGGTTTGTTAATGCTGCACAGTGGGGTTTAAACTAGAGTTGCAGGAGGTTGGGAACCAGAGTGCCAGAACAGTTAGTGGAGAGATTGTACAGGCAGATGTTGGTAAGACCTCAGACAAAGTTAGGAATTAAGAGGTGAGTGTGGTATGACTAGTGTCCTGAACTGCATATATTCAATGCAGCAAGTATCATAGGAAAGGCAGATAATAGTGCTGACGATGAGGTAGCTTCTTTGCAAACAGAGGCAATGTGTAGTGAGGAGAGGCTGTTGACAGGGCAAAATTGCAGTCAACAGGATGACTTGCAATGTAAAAGGCAGACAAAATCAAAAAGGGTGAATACAGGGTGTTGTATCTGAAACCGCGCAGTACACGGAATAAGGTAGATGAACTTGCAGCACAGTTGCAGATTGGCAGGTATGATGTTGTAGGCATCACTGAATCATGGCTAAAAGAAGATTTCAGCTGAGATCTTAATATCTGTGGTGAGAAAGGCAAATGCAATGTTAGCATTCGTTTCAAGAGAACTAGAATATAAAAGCAAGGATGTAATGTTGAGACTTTATAAAGCACTGGTGAGGCCTCACTTGGAGTATTGTGAGCAGTTTTGGGCCCCTTTCTTAGAAAGGATGTGCGGACACTGGAAAGGGTTCAAAAGAGATTCACGAGAATGATTTCAGGTTTGAATGGCTTGTCATATGAAGAGTCTGGGCCTGTATTCACTAGAAGTCAGAAGAATCAGGGTTGGCCTCATTAAAACCTGTTGAATGGTGAAAGGCTTTGATGAGTGGATGTGGAGAGGGTGTTTCCTATGGTAAGAGAGTCAAGACCAGAGGACGCAGACTGTGAATAGAGGGGCATCCCTTTTAGAGTGGAGATGAGGAGGAATTTCTTTAGCCAGAGAGTGGTGAATCTGTGGAATTCCTTGCCACAGGCAGCTGTGAAGGACAAGTCTTTTTGTATATTTAAAGCAGAGGTTGATAGATTCTTGATTGGCCAGGGCTTGAAGGGGATATGGGGAGAAGGCAGGAGATTGGGGCTGAGAGGGAAATTGGATCAGCCATGATGAAATGGCAGAGCAAACTCGATGGGCCAAACGGCCTAATTCTGCTCCTATATCTTGTGGTCTTGTGGTCTAGTTCCAAAACTGCAAGGAGGAAAGGGGGGTGGATTTAAAAAGGAATTTGATCTCCTGAGAAGTATCACAAGAAATGTTTTGTCTCTGTGGCTCCTTTATGGAGTAATTTGATTTAGTGATGGCCAGTCAGGGGGTTTTACAACTCCAGTTTATTTCAGCTCTGTCCCAGGTAGAGAGCCTAATTCATCTCTCGTGACTGTCGACCTAATACAAACTGTAACCTTGATTTTTGTTCCACTTCCCAGATTTCCCCAAGACATCGAATGAGACCATTTAGTCTGTTAAATGCCAGCTCACAGAACGATCCCATTCCCACTAACTATCCCTACAGCCTATCAGCCACTCCCACCTACACACAATGGACAATAACAGCTGTCAATTAACCCAACAACCCTTGTGTCTCTGGGGAGTGGGAGGAAATCTGCAGGTTAACGGACCTGGTGTCAGACTTGTGTGTTTAAAATCTGCTGAAGCATCTTGAGTATTTAATTTTCTCTAAGATGTTACAGCAATGCAAGATGTTGCTGCTCGTTAAGGGCCTTTCTAAGGACCACCTTGCTTTAGAAATGAGGAGGCAGCAGTGGGAGAAACTTGGAGGAAAAGAGTGGGAGAGACGGGGCTGAGATCAAAGTTTTACAACAAGTGGCAAGAGTTTCTAAAAGGACCAAGTGCGTTAGAGAGACTGAGAGGGGTGTAGGGAGGGAATCTTGCTGCATGGGGTCTTGGCAGCAAAAGGCGCAGTCACCAGTGCTGAGTGATGAGAAGGAGTAGGAGGGAGACTAGACATGCAAAGGTTGGTTGGACTATAGAAGATTTGGAGAGGAGGGACTGAAGTTGTGAAGGTTTTGGCATTAAAATAATACTAAAGGTTTTGAAACAATTGTTGATTATCTAACACTGTTCATTTTTCAGTATCAAGTGAACCAATTTGTTCTATTTTTCCCAGAATGAAACACTGCAGCAGCTATTTCTGGGTCACCTCCCGTTAGAAATTCTTTACCTTGTATCCTCCTGGCTGACATTCAGAAATGTGTTTAATATCACCGGCATATGTCGTGAAGTTTGTTGTTTTGCAGCGGCAGTAAAGTGCAATGCATGCTGTGTACATACATCTACTGATGCCTCTGGACACATCTTCAGTGATGTTCCTGGAATCAACAGGTGTTTCGGGTCTTTCAACATCATACAACCTCCTCCAGGTGACCCAGCCGGGGCTGATCAGACCCCAGCTTGTGTCCAGATGGCTAGCTACTTATGACTCCATGGCTCCCCTCTTTTGAGCCACAGCCATCTTGAGGCCCTCTCTGCCGCATCGGTGGTACTGCGGATGGCTCTCCTCTTCCTCTCTCCCTCGATGCCCAAATTGCTGAAGGCTCTGGCTAAAGAATGGGCTGCGAATCCCCTAAGTAATAAAAAAACTATAAATTATAATAAGAAATAGGAATTTAACTTAAATATGTAGTGCAAAAAGAGGGGGAGGAATATTGAGGTAGTGTATATGAGTTTATTGTCCATTCAGAAATCTGATGGTGGAGGGGAAGAAGCTGGTCCTGAAACAACGAGTGTGTGTCTTCAGGCTCCTGTGGCTGCACCTCGATGGCAGCAATGAGAAGAGGGTTTGTCCTGGGAGATGGGAGTCCTTGATGATCAATGCCGCCTTTTTGAGGTGTTACCTTTTGAAGATGTTCTCAATGCTAGGGAGGCTAATGTCCATTGTGGAGCTGGCTGAGTTTACAACTTCCTGCAGTTTTTTTCCGATCCTGTGCAGTGGCCCCTCCATGCCAGACGATGATATAACCAGTTAGAATGTTCTCCACAGTATACCTGTAGAAATTTGTAAGAATCTTTGGTGACATACCAAGTACCCTCAAACTCCGAAAAGAAACATAGCAACTATCATGAGTTCTTCGTAGCTGCATCAACGTGTCGGGCCCAGGATAGATCCTCAGAGATGCTGACACCCAGGAACTTGAAACTGCTCATCCGTTCCACTTCTGATCCCTCGATGAGGACGGGTGTGTGTTCTGTCGACTTCCCTTTTTGAATTCCTTGGTCTTATTGGTGTTGAGTGTGAGATTGTTAATTGCGACACCACTCAACCTGCTGAGCTATCTTGCTTTTGTACGCCTTCTCATCACCTTCTGAAATTCTGCCAACAGTAGTTGTACCATCGGCAAACTTATAGAATGGTGTTTGAGCTCTGCCTAGCCACACAGTTGTGGGTATAGAGACAGTAGAGCAGTGGGCTAAGCACACATCCTTGAGGTGCACCAATGTTGATTGTCAGTGAGGATGAAATGTTATTTCTGATCCGCACAGATTGTGGACTCCCAATGAGGAAGTCTAGGATCCAGTTTCAGAGGGAGGCACAGAGGCCTCTGAAGCTTGTTGATTGGAACTGAGGGTATGATGGTGTTGATCCCTGAGTTGTAATCAATAAACAGCAGCCTAATGTAGGTATTACTATTGACCAGATAATCCAAGGCCAAGTGGAGAGCCAGTGAGATTGCATCCCTATAGACCCGTTATGGTGATAGTCAAATTGAAGTGGGTCCAGGCCCTTGCTCAGGCAAGAGTTGATTCTGGCCATGGCCAGCCTCTTAAAGCACTTCATCACGGTAGATGTGAGTGCAACTGGTTGACAGTCATTGAAGCCGCTCACTCTGCTCTTCTTGGGCACTGATATGATTATTGCCCTTTTGAAGAAGGTGGAAACCTCTGACTGCAGTAGTGAGAGTTTGAAGATGTCCTTGAACACTCCTCCCACCTGGTTGGCACAGGTTTTCAGTGCCCTACCAGGTATACCAGGGCATGATGCCTTTTGAGGCTTCACCCTCTTGAAAGTTGGTCATCTCTGAGTTATGGCTGAAAGAAGAAAGTAGTTCTGAGCTTAACATCTAAGGATATGGATTGTATCAAAAGGACAGGCAGGTTGGCAGAGGGGGTGGGGTGGCTCTTTTAGTTTAAAACAAAATAATGAAATCATGTCTTCAGAAAGAGGTGACATAGGATCGGAAGCTGTAGAGTCCTTGTAGGTAGAGTTAAGAATCTGCAAGGGTTAAAATGACCTTGTTGGGAATTGTATGTAGGCCTCCAAACAGTAGCCAAGATTGGGCTACAAATTGCAACAGGAGACAGAAAAGGCATGCAAAAAGGGCAATGTTACAATCATCATGAGGGATTTCAGTATGTTGATAGAGGATGGATCCCAAGAGAGAGAATTTGTAGAATGTCTACAAGATGGCTTTTAGAGCAGCTTGTGGTTGAGCCCACTAGGGGAAAGGCTCTTCTGGACTGGGTGTTATGTAGTGAACTAGATTTGATCAGGGAGTTTAAGGTGAAGGAACACCTAGAAAGGCTTTATCATGATATGATAGACTTCACCCTGCAATTTGAGAGGGCGAAGCTAAAGTCAGATGTATCAGTATTACAGTAGAGTAAAGGGAATTACAGGGGCATGGGAGAAGAGTTGGCCAACATTGGTCGGAAGGGAACACTGACAGGGATGATGGCAGAATAGCAATGGCTGGAGTTACTGGGAGAAAATTTGGAAGGCACAGGATAGATACATCCCAAAAAAGAACCAGTATTCTAAAGGCAGGATGACACAACCATGGCTGACAAGAAAAGTCAAAAGCAGCATAAAAGCCAACGAGAGAGCATGTAGTAGAGCAAAAATTAATAAGAAATTAAAGGATTGGGAAGATTTTAAAAATGAACAGAAGGCAACTAAAAAAGCCATAAGGGGGAAATATGAATGTAAGCTGGCCAATGATATCAAGGAGGGTGCTGAGGGTTTTTTCAGAATATAGAGGGCAAGAGAGGTGAGAGTAGATATCGGATGACTGGAAAGTGACGCTGGAGAGGTACTAATCGGGAACATGGGAATGGCAGATGAACGAAATAAGTATTTTGCATTAGTCTTCACTGTGGAAGACTCTAGCAGTATCCTGGAAGTTGGAGATTGTTGCTCTCGCAGAAGCGAGAGCGGTTGCTATTACTACGGAGAAATTGCTTGGGAAGCTGATAGGTAGGTCACCTGGACATGATGGACTACACCCTAGTGTTCTGAAGGAGGTAGCTGAGGAGATTATGGACTCATTAGTAACGATCTTTCAGGAATCACTAGATTCTGGCATTGTTTTGGAGGACTGGAAAATTGGAAATGTCACTCCACTCTTCAAGAAGGGAGAGATGAAAGGAAGGAGGGGAGGTTGTCGGACAGTTAACCTGACCCCAGTGGTTCAGAAGATGTTGGAGCTGATTATCAAGGATGAGGTCTCAGAGTAGTTAAAGGCACATGATGAAATAGGCCAAAGTCAGCATGGTTTCCTTAATCTTGCCTGACAAACCTGTTGGAATTCTCTGAAGAACTAACAAGCAGGATAGACAAAGGAGAATCAGTGGATGTTGTGTACTTGGATTTTCAGAAGGCCTTTGGCAAGGTGATGTACATAAAGCTTCTTAACAAGATGAGAACCCATGGCATTGCAGGAATGATACTAGATTATATAAACCACTTGCTTATTTGCAGGAGGCAGAGGGCAAATAAGGGATCCTTTTCAGATTGGCTGCTGGTGACAAGTTTTGTTCCTCGGGTTGGTATTGGGACTGCTTTTACGTTAGATGTCAATGATTTGGATGATGGAGTTTATGACTTTGTGGTCAAGTTTGCAGACGATATGTAGATAGATGGAGGGGCAAGTAATGCTAACAAAGCAGGAAGGCTGTAGAAGAACTTAGATAGATTTGGAGAATGGACAAAGAAGTGGCAGATGGAATATGGTGTCATGCACTTTGGTAAAAGGGACAAGAGCATAGACTATTTTCTAAACAGCCAAAAAATTCAGATATCCAAGGTGAAAGGGACTTGGGTAGCCACCTGTGGCAATGAATTCCACAGATTCACCAGGAAATCCACATTATCTGCTCTAAGTAGATAATCTTCTCTGCACCCACTCTACCTAGGTCATAGGTGTGGAGAAAATGTTTTCAAAAGTATGAGAGTCTCAGACCAGAGAGCACAGCTCAGAATAGTAGGACGTCCCTTTAGAATGGAGATGAGGAGGACTTTCGTTACTCAGAGAATGGTGAATCTGTGGAATTCATTAACACAGTTGGCTGTGGAGGGCAAGTTATTGAGTATATTTAAAGCAGAGATTCATGGGTTCTTGATTAGTCAGGGTGTCAAAGGTTACAGGGAGAAGTCTGGAGATGGGGTTGAGAGAGCAAATAAATCAGAGCAGAGCAGACTGGATGGGCTGAATGGCCTAATTCTGCTCCTATGTCTTACGGTCTTGTAGGACTGTTGAACAATACCTGGTACGATGAGATGGATGCTTGACCTCAGCCTGCAATGCACTTTCTCTGTAACTGTTGCACTCTTTTCTGCAATCTGTTACTGTTTTTCCTTTCTACACCCTCAGTGCACTAAAGCGTTGAAATGATCTGTGCACATAGCTTGCAATACTGTTTTTCACTGTATCTTGGTACAGGTGACAACAATAAACTAATTGACATATATTTCAATAAGGCCACTGTAGATCCAACTTTCTCAGCCCTTGACTGGGAATCCCTCATCCCGGCAAATAGCCTGTTGAATTCCAGACTGCTTCTGCACTAGCTGATGGGATCAGAAGTGTGCCCAGTACTCCAGTCATGGCGTCAGGGGTGCAGTTGTAACAATCAGTCCATCCTGTTGCATGGGAATACCCTAAAGGGGAGGCTGTATGGGACAGAATGAGAGTGCACAGAACTAACTCTCAGCTGGAGTGTGGATGGGGGGAGCGACTCTCCAGCTCATGCAGTTTCAGCTCCAGAGATTGTGAACTGACAGCTGGGTTTTTAATTGAGACGCTTAACTTATTCTTAAAACAGATGGGAAGGTAATTGAGCTTCCTGGAGAAGGGGGCTCATGTTCCTAAGTCTTCTCCCTGTTTACTATATAATCCCTCCTTCAGCCACCCACATCTTCAAAGGCCCAGCAACAACAGAGAAACCTACTCTGTCTTTAACAACTTCCCCAGAAGCTGTCTGGCCTCAATAGGAGGTGGGGTGGAGGGGTGAGAGAGTCACCGGTTGGTTCAAACAAGCTGTGTAATCACTTAACACACATCTAACAGGTGATGGATGAAACCTGAGACTTTCATGCTTTCCCATTGTCTGGCATGTGTGTGTGTTTTCTCTCTTCTTTCTAAGTGAATCACCGTAAAAGATTTCAACTGTTTCCCTTCCACTCTGAACATGTTTAGGATGAAAGCTGGGGCTGTAGTCTACAATTATGCATCAGCTGCGTGCCAGCAGTTTTGATAACAGCCTTCTATATATTGGCGAGACCCGACGCAGACTGAGAGATCATTTTGCTGAACACCTACGCTCTGCCCGCCAGAGAAAGCAGGATCTCCCAGTGGCCACACATTTTAATTCCACGTCCCATTCCCATTCTGTTATGTCTATCCATGGCCTCCTCTACTGTAAAGATGAAGCCACACTCAGGTTGGAGGAATAACAACTTATATTCCGTCTGGGTAGCCTCCAACCTGATGGCATGAACATAGACTTCTCTAATTTCCGCTAATGCCCCACCTCCTCCTCGTACCCCATCCGTTATTTATTTTTATACACACATTCTTTCTCTCACTCTCCTTTTTCTCCCTCTGTCCCTCTGGCTATACCCCTGACCCATCCTCTGGTCCCCCCTCCCTTTCCTTCTCCCTGGGCCTCCTATCCCATGATCCTCTCGTATCCCTTTTGCCAATCACCTGTCCAGCTCTTGGCTTCATCCCTCCCCCTCCTGTCTTCTCCTATCATTTTGGATCTCCCCCTCCCCTCCCACTTTCAAATCTCTTACTAGCTCTTCCTTCAGTTAGTCCTGACGAAGGGTCTTGACCTGAAACGTCGACTGTACCTCTTCCTAGAGATGCTGCCTGGCCTGCTGTGCTCACCAGCAACTTTGATGTGTGTAGCCATACCCTTGTTCAGATCTCTGCTTTAGACTGGCTGGGCTGCTTGTTACACCACTGTCCGTTAGGGCAGTGCTGAGGGTGCTCCATCTCTGGCAGTGTTCAGGGCTTCCTTCATCACGTCAGCTTTCCACTCCTGTCAGACATGCAAATCCCGGGTGGAGACTCAGGAATACCGTTGCACTCGGATGTAGAAGGATTCTTCATTGCGGTTTCTGTAACAGTTTTGTTAGACCAATCAGGGTTGTTAGCCCTGAGCTGAACCCCCGAATGTGGAGGACCAGTGGACCACCGGTCTGGCCTCTACCCTTTGACCTGTTTGGCATGAGTGACCCTACAAAGAGCCAAAGCACAAAGCCGTAACTCCAGCCAACGTAGCTCTCCGGGTCACTGAGGCATGAAAGCCTCCAAACCACGACATTGCTAGAAGTAGTAATGGGGACAACGAAATAGTGAATTAACTGAATAAGTATTTTGCATCAATCTTCACTGTGGAAGACACTAGCAGTATGGTGGAAGTTCGGGGTCATGAAGTGTGTGAAGTTACCATTACTAGAGAGAAGGTTCTTAGGGAAACTGAAATGCCTGAAGGCTGATAAGTCATCTGAACCGGATGGTGTGACTCAGAGTTCTGAAAGAGGTGGCTGAAGAGATTTATAGAGGCATTAGTAATGATCTTCCAAGAATCACTAGATCCTGGAATGGTTCTGGAGGACTGGAAAACTACAAATGTCACTCCACTCTTCAAGAAGGGAGAGAGGCAGAAGGAAGGAAACTATAGGCCAGTTAGTCTGACCTTAGTAGTTGGGAAGATGTTGGAGTTGATTATTAAGGATGAGGTCTCAGGGTACTTGGAGGCACATGATAAAATAGGCTGCAATCAGTATGGTTTCCTCAAGGGAAAATCTTGCCTGACAAATCTGTTGGAATTCTTTGAAGAAATAACAAGCTGGATAGACAAAGAAGAATCGGTGGATATAGGGTGTACTTGGATGTTCAGAAGGCCTTTGACAAGGTGTCGCACATGAGGCTGCTTAACAAGCTACAAGCCCATCTTACTGAAAAGTTTCTAGTATGGATAAAGCAGTGGCTGATTGGCAGGAAGCAAAAAGTGGGAATAAAGGGAGCCTTTTCTGGCTGGCTGCCGGTGACTAGTGGTGTTCCACAGTAGTCCAACTGGAACCAATTCTTTTTGTTATATGTCATTGATTTGGATGATGGAATTGATGGCTTTCTTGCAAAGTTTGCAGATGATAGAAAGACATGGAGGTGTAGGTAGTTTTGAGGAAGTAGAGGGGCTACAGATGGACTTGCACTTTGGTAGAAGAAATGAAAGGGTTGACTATTTTCTAAATGGAGAGAAAATTCAAAAATCTGAGGTGCAAAGGGTCTTGGGAGCCCTTGTACAGGATTCCTAAACATTAATTTGCAGATTGAGCTTGTGGTGAGGAAGGCAAATGCAATGTCAACATTCATTTCAAGAGGACTAGGATTTAAAAGCAAGGATCTAATGTTGAGACTTTATAAAGCATTAGTGAAGCCTCACTTGAAGAATTGTGAACAGTTTTGGGCCCCTTAGAAAGAATGTGCTGAAACTGGAGAGGGTCCTGTCTTCTCCTATCATTTCGGATCTTCCCCTCCCCCTCCCACTTTCAAATCTCATTCTATCTCAGTTAGTCCTGATGAAGGGTCTCGGCCCAAAACGTCAACTGTACCTCTTCCTATAGATGCTGCCTGGCCTGCTGCGTTTACCAGCAATTTTTATGTGTGTTGCTTGAATTTCCAGCATCTGCAGATTTCCTCGTGTTCATGAAAATAATTCTGGGATTGAATGGCTTGTTATATGAAGAGCATTTGATGGCTCTGGGCTTGTATTCACGAGAATTCAGAAGAATGAGGGGTGACTTCATTGAACCATGTCAAATTGTGAAATACCTTGATAGTGGATTTGGAGAGGATGTTCCTATGGTGGGAGAGTCTAAGACCAAAGGATACAGCCTCAGAATAGAGGGGTGTCCTTTGCCACTGGCAACTGTGAAGGCCAAACGTTTATGTATGTTCAAGGCAGAGGTTGATTGATTCGTGATTGGTCAGGGATTGAAGGGATACAGGGAGAAGGCAGGAGATTGGGGCTGGGAGGAAAATTGGATCAGCCATGATGAAATGGCAGAGCAGATTCGATGGGCCAAATGGTCTCACTCTGCTCCTGTATCTTATGGTCTTATGGCCTAAGGTTGTGGTCCTCCTGGAAGTGTATTTCTGTAGTGCCGCTCCACACCTGAAGTAGTCCAAGGATGCTGAAGCAACATACAAAATGCTGGAGGAACTCGGCGGGTTTGGCAGCATATACTGAGGGAAATGGACAGTTGGCATTTCGGGTCGGGACCATTTATCTGGACGTTGATCTGAAACGCTGACTGCCTATTTCTCTCCATTGATTCCGCCTGACTGCTGAGTTCCTCCAGCAATTTCTGTGTCAATCCAGATTCCAGCATCTGCAGTCTCTTTTGTACCCACCCCTGATACCTACTCCTTGAGGTGTCGTCTGTGGCCAGGCTGTTGCATCATTGACTTAATTCTCTAGTTCATTGTTGTTATAGAGTGTTGGAGCACTACACACAGAAAAAGGCCCTTTACCCATTTAGTCCATGCCAAGCAACACACACTAAATGCTGGAGGAACTCAGCAGGCCAGGCAGCATCTACGGCCTGAAACGTCGACTGTACTCTTTTCCAAAGATGCCGCCTGGCCTGCTGAGTTCCTCCAGAATTTTGTGTGTGTTGCTTGGATTTCCAGCATCTGCAGATTTTCTCTTGTTTGTGATTAGCCCATGGTAAATTTGCTTCTGTCTAGTTCCATCTACCCACACCCAGACCATTGCCTTCCATACCCCTCCCAAACTTTTCTTAAATGTTGCAATTTGACCCGCATCTACCACTTCCTCCTGCGTGAAGAAATTCCCTATCATGTTCTTTTTAAATATTTCACCCTTAACCATGACCTCTAGTTCTAGTCTCACCCAACCTCAGGGGAAAAAGCCTGCTAATATTTATCCTTTTGCCTTATCTAAAACCCTCATAATTCTGTACACCTCCATAAAATCTCCCCTCATTCTCTTAGGCTCCAGGGACTAAAGTTCTAACCGAGGCAAGCTTTGCCTATAACTCACGTCCTCAAGACCCCAGAACTCCTTATAAATTTTCTCTGCACTCTTTCAAGCTCATTGACATCTCTCCTGTAGGTAGGTGACCAAAGCTGCACACAATACTCCAAATTAGGCTTCACCAATGTCTTACACAACTTCAAAATAACTTCCCAGCTCCTGTACTCAGTGCCTTCATTTATGGAGGCCAATGTGGTTAAAACAAAAAAACCTTTACAACCCTATCTAACTGACTCCATTTTTTTCAAGGATTTGTGGATCTGTATTCCCACATCCAGTGTTGGTCAGGATGAATATTTAATGAGAAGCACCATCAAGAAAGGTTTGCTAGCTTGGAAATGAGGTCAGGTAGAACATAGCATAGCAGAGCACAGGAACCTCGGCCATGATGCCGTGGCTTACTAATCAGTAATTAAATTTTTCATATTCATGCACCTGAGAGCCTCTTTGATGCCTCTAGCATATTTGCCTCCCCTACCATCCCTGGCAGTTCATTCAAGCATCTATGACTCTGCATAAAAACCAGCTCTGAACATTTTCTTTGAACTTACCCCTCTCACCTTAAGCACATGCCCTCAACTATTAGACATTTCAGCTGTGGGGTAAAGATGTCGGCCCTCTATCCACGTCTCTCAGAATCTTATAAGAACTTCAATCAGGTCTTCCCTCAGCTTTCACCCTGCTCCAAAGAAAACAACACCAGCTGTCTGATCTCTCCTTGTTGCATGTGTCCTCCGATCCAGCTGGCATCTTCTGCACTCTGTCCAAGAGCCACAAGGCCACACCCCCATTGAAATCCGGGTTGGACATTGTGCTCGCTTCTCTGGAGAGGCCGTCAGCTCTTCTACTGGAGGGCAGAGTGTTGAGGAGCAGAGTTGTTGGGATGGTGCTGACTGCCAGCAGACTGAATGAAGTGGCAGAGATTGAGACCATTCAGCCCATCATGTCAGTTCTGAACAAGGAAAAACAGGCTTCGAAGTGTGCCTAGCCCACTAAATTACCAATATGACAGACGGGTTACCTCGTGCTGTATCCTATCCCGGCAGGAAGTGGTTGTGGCCCCAAGAAACGTGAAATGTTGGTGAAAGGTTTCAAAGAGATTTAAATGAAGGAGGAGAGTAATGGGGGAGGAGGGAGAGTTGGAAAATGCGAGGCGTAACTGTTGTGGGGCCTACCTTCCTTCCCTGCTGGCTCTTTGAAGAAATAGCAGCCATTTCGACCTCTCCAGACTCTCAACAAGCCTGATTCACTTCAATACTTTCCTTGCTCAGGCCAGGGCTGAAGTCAGTACCAAGGCCCAGGATTTCGATGAGTAATGTGTTTCGATAAGTAAGTGTCTCACCAGGCCTGGCTCGGGCCAGAGCCTGCTTGTGGATTACGGATTGGGGCTCACAATGAGAGTCTAACTATTCCCAGTGGAGTTCTGTGTTTGGTAAGAGAACTGTGTTAAAGTTGTAGTCTCATACAGTGAAACAGCATAGAAATGGGCCCTTTGTCCCGCTAGGTCCTTGTCAGCCTTTTTAGCAACTACACAAGTGCCATTTGCCGGTATTAGCACCATATACTTCAATGTCTTTCCTACCTAAGTGTGCGTCCATCCTCTGCTCCCCTTTGAAACTCCTTCCTTGGGATTGGTTTATTATTGCACCGAGACTGCAGTGCACTGTAAAGCTTCTTGTTTTGCATGTCATTCAGACAGATCATGCCGTACGAACGTACATCGAGCTAGTAGAATGCAGAATAGAGTGTTTGTCACAGAGAAAGTGCAGTGCAGGGAGACAAAGTGGAAGTGATATGACAAGGTCAACTGGGAGAGCGAGAGTTCATCTTAAAAGCCATTCCCTCTTGTTTTTGATTCTCCTACCGTGGGGAAAAGATATTGACTATTTAACATATCTATGCCTCTCCTAATCTTGTGTACTTGGGCTTCCCTTCGCTAGGGTGAACTCTTGATAGAAGAGGAACCACGCTGTGTAAAGAGCCTCTCCTTGTGTTACTTGGGACTTTCCTTAATTCTTGCTTGCTGTCCTCGTTGCAGATGCAGGAGCTGGAACAAAGAGTGATTGAGGCAGACCAGCGGGCTGAGACTGCAGAGAAACAGGTAGGCTTTTACGTCACCCCGTGTCCTGGTCTTCTGTTGTGAGGTTCTAGACTACTCCACTGAGTTTCCCTTTGTAACATCGTGCTATCTGGATTTCCATTATAGCTGTGACATTAAAGGGGCATTGCACATTACAACCAGCACTCTTCCATCTCCTAGAGAGTGCTGCTGCTGCCTAGTGAATGGATACTGGGGAGAGTGTGGGGAAAGGGGGCTACCAGGGGACTAGTAGATCCTGGTCAGGCCAGTGAAGACCTTGTGCCAACAGGAGACCTGTTCTCTGTGAAAGGGACACCAAAACCTTCTAAGACATTCGGCCAGGGCTCCTGACAGGGGATTTCCAAGCTGATTTCTGCAGAGAGTAATATAACATGAGGACAGTCTTGGAGGAAGTCTGCAGTGCAGGCAGCAGTATTCTCTATGGTGTGAAGGAAAGGTTGATGGTCCCCTTACCTTGTATATGGAGTTAAATAGCCACCACTTTACTTGCCCATATCTGCACAATGAAATGATCCTGGGGTCCATAAGCTGAGAATTGCCATGACCTGAGGGCAGAGGTCATGGGAGGTTGCCCATCAGTGAGGACAGAGACCACAGTTTGAGTTTTGGTCCTTCAAAGTGTGCCATTTTGGGGAGCATTGGAATCATAAAACCTGGCTCTTCAGTAAATGATGGAGTCACACTTCAGACCAGCAAAACTGGAGGTCTCACCGGAAGTGAGTTTTGGGTGTTGCACTAGTGTTGTCTTTGGATTGAAAATAGTATTTCCTCCTCGCTGTCTTATCAACACAGGCACACCCCAACGATGTGTGCTTAGCCCACTGCTCTACGCTCTATGTTTATGACAGTAACCTGGCACAGTTCAAACACCATCTGTAAATTTGCCAATGATACAACTGTTACCTGCAGAACCTCAGATGATGACAAGGAGACGTACAGGAGCGAGACAGATCAGCTCGTTGAGTGTTGACACAACAATCTTGCACTCAACGTCAGTAAGGTCAAGGGATTGATTGTGGACTTCAGGAAGGGGAAGTTGGAGGAACACACAAATTAGTGCTTATTGAGGGGTACTTTAAGTTCTAGGTGTCAACACCTTAGAGCAGCGGTCCCCAACTACCGGGCCGTGAGGAAACGATGTGATTCGGCGATATGAGTCAGCTGCACCTTTCCTCATTCCCTGTCACGCTCACTATTGAACTTGAACGCACAGCGAGATCATTACGCATGCGTCATCCATGTCAGCGCAGGAAGGAGATCAACTCCTCGAGCTTGCAAATGACGGCGGGCTGAAAAGCATGTTTGACATAACATCTCTGCCAGCATTCTGGATCAAAGTCAAGGCTAAATATCCTGAGATAGCCACGAAAGCACTGAAAACATTGCTTCCATTTCCAACGTATCTCTGCAATGAATGCAACGAAAACTAAATTGCGGGATGTACTGGACATAAGGAACCCCCTTCGAGTATCGCTGTCTCCCATCACCCCTCGATAGGACCGTCTTGTTGCAGGGAAACAAGCCCAGGGCTCCCACTGATTCAGCGATATTGGTGTGTTGCAATGATTTTATATGTTCATATGGGGAAAATATGTGCTGTGTGTTTAAAATCCAAGCGTTACTTTAAATGGTATGTTGCTATTGACTTATATAACCATATAACAATTACAGCACGGAAACAGGCCATCTCTCCCCTTCTAGTCTGTGCCGAACGCTACTCTCACCTAGTCCCACCGACCTGCACTCAGCCCATAACCCTCCATTCCTTTCCTGTCCATATACCTATCCAATTTTTCTTTAAATGATAATATCGAACCTGCCTCTACCACTTCTACTGGAAGTTCGTTCAACACTTACTTCAAGCTCCCCTGTCCTCCCCTGATAATTGACTTATCACTATATTAATGCGAGGAAAAAATGCGCTGTGTGTTTAATATTAAATTCGTTAGATAAACACTTTTAGAAACGAAATTGAGTGTATTAGCCACTTAATATCTATATTGCGTTTGTGATTAACACTCCTCCCCCTGCCGAACAGAATCGCCAAAAACGATTTGTAGAAGGAAATCGGCACGCACACACATGTGCAAATCACGCATGCGCACTGGTTCCCGCACAAGGCTTCATGGTCATTGTAGTCTTTCTCCGGGTAAACCCAACGTATATGACTGCTACTCTTGTTCGTTGGCAACCCTACCACCACCACCCCCCGCCCCCCGATCGGCCGGTCCGCAGTGCGAAAAAGGTTGGGGATCCCTGCCTTAGAGGGTCAATCCTGGGCCCAATCTGTTAATGCAATTACAAAGAAGGCTTGCCAGCAGTTATACTTCATTCAGAGTTTGAGGAGATTTGGTATTTCACTGAATGTTTAATACCATCATTTCAAATAAACTGATTCCTAAGCTCCGGAACCTGGGTCTTAGCACTCAGATCTGCAGCTGAATCTTCAACTTCCTCACAGATAGGACCCAGGCTGTAAAAATAGGGGACAAGCTCTCCTCTACAATCACTCTGAGCACCGGTGCCCCACAAGGCTGTGTACTCAGCCCCCTGCTGTACTCACTGCACACCCATGATTGTGTAGCCAAGTTTCCATCGAACTCAATACATAAGTTTGCTGATGACACAACAATTGTAGGCCGTATCTCGGGTAATGATGAGTTTGAGTACAGAGAGGAAATTAAGAACCTGGTGGCATGGTGCGAAGACAATAACCTATCCCTCAATGTCAGCAAGGCAAAGGAATTGGTTGTTGATTTCAGAAGGAGTAGCGGACCGCACGACCCAATTTACATCGGTGGTGCGCAAGTGGAATAGGTCAAAAGCTTTAAGTTCCTCGGGGTCAATATCACAAATGACCTGACTTGGTCCAACCAAGCAGAGTTCACTGCCAAGAAGGCCCACCAGTGCCTTTACTTCCTGAGAAAACTAAAGAAATTTGGCCTGTCCCCTAAAACCCTCACTAATTTTTATAGATGCACCATAGAAAGCATTCTTCTAGGGTGCATCACAACCTGGTATGGAAGTTGTCCTGTCCAAGACCGGAAGAAGCTGCAGAAGATCGTGAACATGGCACAGCACATCACACAAACCAATCTTCCGTCCTTGGACTCACTTTACACTGCACGCTGACGGAGCAGTGCTGCCAGGATAATCAAGGACATGACCCACCCAGCCAACACACTTTTCATCCCTCTTCCCTCCGGGAGAAGGTTCAGGAGCTTGAAGACTCGTACGGCCAGATTTGGGAACAGCTTCTTTCCAACTGTGATAAGACTGCTGAACGGATCCTGACCCAGATCTGGACCGTATCCTCCAAATATCCGGACCTGCATCTCGATTTTTTTGCACTACCTTACTTCCCATTTTTCTGTTTTCTATTTATGATTTATAATTTAAAATTTTAATATTTACTATTGATTTGTAATCCAGGGAGCGGGAAGCACAGAATCAAATATTGCTGTGATGATTGTATGTTCTAGTATCAATTGTTTGGCGACAATAAAGTATAATTTCTATAGATTTTTTGTGGACAGCTTTCCACCGTCTGGTCTGGAAGCTCCAATGCGTAGTATCAAAAGGCACTGGAGAGAACGTGCACTCAGCTGGCTCCATCATGGGCACCAGCCTCCCCACCATCGAGGACATCTTCAAAAAGCACTCCCTCAAGAAGCTCGCCTCCATCATTAAGCACCCTCATTATCCAGGACATGTCCTCTTCTCATCACTACTGTCAGGGAGGAGGTACAGGAGCCTGAAGACCCATACCCAACGTTTTAACGATCAGCTCCGTCCTCACTGCCATCAGGTCTCCGAATGGTCCATGAACTCATGGACACTGCCTCACTATTTTGCTGTCTTTTCCCACTGTTTATTTTTTAATATTGTCACTTAGTATTTTTTTAAACATACTGTTGCTGCAAAAGAACAAACTTCACAGCGTTTGTCAGTAACTTGTATAAGTTTGAGTTTGATCTGGGAGGGTTTGGGCTGAGAGAAGTCCTGGTGCAATTGAAGGTTGTGTCCCAGAGGCTAAGCTGCCCAGAACTGGGCGAAGCATTTTTCTTGTGTTTAACAGCATGGAAGTATTTCTTTGGAGTTGAAAGGAGGAATTATTAAGCATAAGATTTTCTCCATAATGCACAGAGTATTAAAACAATACCAGCTCGAAGTAGGGCACTGTGCGATGAGCTGTCCCCCCTTGTCCATGTGCTTGTAGCAATGGAAGGGGTTCTGCTTGCTGTGCATCAGGTTACTCAGCTCACACCAGCTGTTGATCCTGTCTGCTAACCCCACCTGCACAGGCAGGTTCCAGTCTTAAAGCTCGTCCATAGTAACTTGCTTCTCACCTGTGACATTCTCATTTCCCCACCCTACCACAACCTCCATTTCACACACATAATTTGTAAACCCTTTGCAGTTTGTTCCCTTGAGAGTCATAGTCTGGGGCATCGGGACTGAATTACTTTTCCTCCTCCTGATCTTGTGCTCAGATCCAGGGGTGTTCCTCTCACTGTTATTCAGTGGGGCTGAGCCAACTCGCTATGGGCCAGGGTCTCATCATCAAGAGCTTTATGGAACCTGTTATTTCACACTCCTCTATCTGCAGATCAGCCGTTGAAGAGGTGGGCTGTTTGTCAGGGAGTCGATCCGCATCCTGGGCTCACTTGTCCTGTGTAACACCATGCCATTTCCCTGCATTGACTTGTCAAGCCTTGCTTTCCGGTCCGCCTGTTCGGCCTCTCTGTGGTCTTATAAATCTCCAGTGCTGGTGGGTACAGCCCTGTAGAGAGTGGTGTTTAGTGGCACAGCCAGTAGTGCTGCGGCTTCTCATTTTCAGCAACCCAGCTTCCATCCTGATCACCAGTACAGTTTGCACGGAGTTTGCCAGTTCTCTCCGTCACCCTGCACATCTCAAAGAGCAGGGTCAGTGGGCTAGTCAGCCAGTGTGAATGTCAGTGGCAAAGATGAGTTGCTGAGAATGTGGGGACTGTAAGTTACAGGGCTAAGGGGGAATAAGGAGAGATGGAATGGGGGCTGATGGGATTGCTCTGCTGAGAGTCAGCATGGATCCAGAGGGCTGAATAGTCCCTCCTGTTTCAGTGAGTAAGCAAGTAAACCACATGTTCTATTGGGCTGTGTGCAAGGTATACCTATGTTGTCGGTGCTGTGGGTCTTGCTTTGGCCAGTGTGGTAATTTGGAGACTGTTTGGTGGTCAGGCCGTGTACTGACTCTGTAGCAGACTGCCGTTACCTAGGTGACAGAGCCCAGCTCAGGGCAAGGTTCCCACAGCTTCCCTGGCAACGGATAAATGATTAAACCCCCAGCGAGCGGAATCCCCTGCTTCATGGTTCACTAGCTTGCTTCAATGGGCGCGCCTGGGAACAGTCCTGGGGCGAGGAAAGGAGTGCAGGCTTCGCCAGAAAGAACTGCTTATTGGCGCTAATGAGCTGGGCCTGCCCTACACCATCTCTCCTCACCTCCAACCCACCCCACCCAAGCAGAAAGAACCCTTCCCCTCTCAGCAGTCATTAAAGCACCCCCTCCTCTTCTCCTGTCTCTTGGCCTCTGCGTAAACTTCAATTGTTGCAAACTTGCACAGCCTTTATATCAATTCCCCTCATCTCATTAACCCATCGCAGCCCTAACCCAACACTCCATATGGCAAGTGTAATATTCTCCTCCTTGTTTTTGAATTCCTCCTTAGACTGGTCTCTTTCTTAATTGGTCACCCTCCTCTGACCCTGAATATAACCCCCTTACTCTACCAGTCTCTTTGCACATATAACACGTTTGTCTGTGTGTGTGTGTGTGTATCTCTCATTCCCTTCCTGAACCACTCAATCTCCCTTCCTCTCTCTCCCCTACCCTGTTAGTTAGCTGTGCAATCTCTGCACACGTATCAGCCTCAGTTTTGAACGGGTTTCCAAGCTGGAGTCCACAGACCCCTTGCTTAATGGAGTTGGTCCATGCCATAAAGAAGGTTGGGAATCCCTGACTGAGAAGAAAATGAAACTTAGGGGCCCTTGAGGCCATCCTGAAAATACGTGTTGGAACATCTCCACCTCTTGCCCATACCCTGTGTTTTCTCTCGAGCCTCAGAAAATCCATCTCATTCGTCAATGTGATTAATGAATGGAGCACTGGGTCAATTTGGAACTCCTGGTGTAAAGAAGTTGCTGCTGAACACAATTGTGAGCTGTCCCCTCCCACCCCGCCCCATCATAAACTGACTGTCCAGGAGAACACCTCCCCTCTGATCTGCTGATGAAAGGCAGCTCTCATTGCACGAAACTGCAGATCAGCACAGCGAGCTACAGTGACCCCGGTTTTGACACTGATTTTGTGGAGTCGACGTGCTCTCGCTCTGACCACGTGGATGCTCTCGTTGCCTCCCACATCCTACTTGCAGGTCGGTAGTTTGTTTGTAGATGGTCCCTAGTGGGAGCATCTGGCCAGCTGTCATGGCCAAGTCTACTGGTGAGTACTCCACTTAAACGGGCCCTTCACCTCACCAGGTCCCTGTGACTATCTTATACCAGCACTTGAATTGCCAAGGCTTGGTTGACAACGCACCAAGTGCTTGAATTTGTGCTTAATTCTGAGAGTTCTTTCCTCAGGCAGTGCATTCTAGATTGCAACCTGGGGAGAAGGACCTCACCAGGTTTACCTCTAGATCTTTTGTCCCCTAAACCTTTGTCCTTTTTTTTGGACACCTGCTATGGGGAACACTTTCTTACTGTCTGTCCTATCAATGCCTCTCCTGGTATTGGATGCCTCTCAGGCTCCTTCAGCCTCCTTACTCCAAAGAAAACCAGCCCAGACGATCCAGTCTCTCGTCACTGAAACATTCCATTCCCGGCAGCGTCCCGGTGTATCTCCTCTGCAACCTCTCCAGTGCAGTCTTCTTGTTCCTACAATGTGGTGTATGATACTCCAGTGGTCACCTAACCAATGTTTTGTAAAGTTGAACCAAGACCTCCCTGCAATTGTATTTTATGGCCCAGTTAATGAACGCAGGCATCTCGTGTGCCTTCTTCCTATCCACAGGCACGGACACCTTTAGGGATCCTTGGACCACCAGCTAGGAATGCCCCCTGTGATTGTATATGTCACTGGCTCCTTTATATGACCTGCCTTCACTCTCCCGCTGTTAGCTCAGTCAACCGCCATGTTTTCCTGGTGTTCCTCCTCTTCCCAGGTGAATTGGGAGCATTCCCCAATTAAATAAAAGTCAAATGATGCTAGAAATCTGGAATAGAAGTGGGAGATGTTGGAATTATTCAGCAGGTTAGTCAGCGTTTGTGGAAAGCGAATTAATTAATGTCCCCCCACCACCACCACCTCTGCTACTGAAAACTAACTTGTGTTTCTTTCTCACCCAGTTCTGATGGATCCAGACCTGAAGCATTAACTCTGATTCCCTTTCCACAGCTGCTGCCTGAACTACTGAGCATTTCTGCTCCCAATTAAACGGTTCTTCGCTGTCGACCAAACGGCCTCTCGTGCCTCTCATTTCCTAGCTAACAAGTACTCAGGATATATATTTTTTTTAACTTCTGGTAGTGTTCCTTCTTTCCTAGTTTGCTTTTAATGTCCTGGAGATTTACTTTCAACTATAGAGACTCCGGTTCACTGCCAGAGGTTTAGCAACCAAAGGGAGGCCCATGTTCACTTTGCAATCTCCACCATACAGAGTTACCCTGATCAGGGCTTCCCAGCTCCAGTGGACTGAGGGTCCATTAACCGAGGGTCCGTGGGTCCCAGGTAGGTAACCCCTGAGAATGCAGGAGTGGGGTTAACAACAACACAAGCAAATGAGGCAGAACATTTCTAAAGGAATGCTTTCCCCCCTTGTTCTGGATGCTTTATTTCGAGGCAGTTTGCTTGGATCGGATGGATGGAGGCCATTGGTCCAAATGGAGCAGGGTTAGCCCTGAAAGAGTGCTGATTGGCTATTCTCCTCCTCTGCCCTGCAATTAGAGTCGTGCAGCATGGAAAAAGGCCCTTTGGCCCATCTTGTCCATGGTGACCAAGATGCCCATCTAAGTTTGTTGCATTTACCCAAGTTTGGCCTTTATCCCTCCAAACCTTTCCTATCCACGTACCTGTCCAAGCGTTACTGAGCTCTCCACGTGACTTTTAACTCTCTAAAAAGTGTCATGTAACACGTCATCAGGTGTCCAAAATGGCACTGGTCACGTGGCAATGTCTTGTGAGTAACTGACAAAGCTCCTGGATGCACCTCGCAAAGCTCCTAGATACATCATGCAACACACAAACTGCTGGAGGAACTCAGTAGGTCAGGCAGCATCTGTGGAAACCAGTATAGTCGATGATTCAGGCTGAGACCGTTCTTCAGGACTGAAAAGGGGGGGGGAAGACACCTGAATGAAAAGGTGGGAGGGGAGGGGAATGAGGCTAGCTGGAAGATGATAGGTGAAGCCATGTATACTGGTGAACTACAGTCACAGCATCTGCAGTCTGTAATTTCCCTTTGAGAAATTTACTTTCTCCTGAAGAATTCGGTGAAGTTGGCTCTCGAGAATGCAGATACATACGGTCATTGCTGGGAGAGGACACTACAGCGAGGGCCAAGGACAGGAAATGAACTGGTGCTTGGGTTTATTGCTCTGCCGCCAATTACAGTGATGAGCCAGATTAAGACACTGAGGTCCCGAGAGTGGAAAATGAACTGGTGTCCAGTGACTTTTCTCTCTGCACCTTCGGGCCAGAGGTGCAGGAGTCTTGGATCGCATGCCGCCAGGCTTGGAGCAGTTGTTGCCCTTACAGCCACTGGGATCCTGGACTGAGTTCAGTCACTCCGCTGCTCAGCTGACTCCACAGCCTGTAGACTCACTTTCAGAGAATCTGCATCTCACCTTCTTGTTTCAACTATTTGATTTCTCCTCTTTCGCACAGTGGATATTTGTTAGTCTGGTTTTTTTTTGTGGGTGCCTGCAAGAAGATAAATCTCAAGTGTGTAAATGGTATATTCTGATAATAGATCTGAATTTTGACTATTGTCAGTGTACCAGCCATATCCTCTGCAAGCTTGTTCTATTTTCAGGCCACCCGCTGGCTGAAACCTTCCAAGCGGTGCGGGTGTCCCTCATTCAAATCCTTCTCGAGGAAATCCGATCGGAATTTGGGATTCTGATGGCACTGGAGTGAGAGGCAGATCAGTGAGAGTCCACAGAGGCTCCATGTTTACACTGTCAAAATCCTCAATGCAGGCAGGACTATACTTCTGATCCAGGTTACTTCCTTGCGTTCCCACACTATATATCTCCATTCCACCACCCACCCAGCCAGTTATTTGTCGGATACCTCCTGGAGCCAGAGTCGGAAATTAAAGCAGGCCCCAAGGCATCCAGTGGAACTTCAAAGCTTTGTGACCCCCTCATCATCCATGGGGACGGATGACAGAAAGAATTGTGAGGGTTTGCGCTCTGGGTTGTCAGAGGGGCAGCTTGGCCCATTATTGAGACTGTGTGTGTGTGTAGGCCACAGTGAGGGCGGGGGATGGTAAAGGAGGTGGCTTTCCCACACTCATGTGTCAATACCTGTCTTTGGCAGTCGGCCCCCACAGGGTGGTATTGTGTCAACACCAGGGAGGCCCCCCTACCTTGATCTATTATTGTCTGCAAAACAGATTTACCATCGTCTGTTTTCTTTGTGTGTGTGTGTGTGTGTGGGGGGGGGGGTGGAGTTTTCGGGGTATTTTGGACTGTGACCTTGGGAGAATAGACGGCTGCAGGTTACCTGCCAGTGTGGGCTTTGTTTAGCCGATGTTAATGGCAGACTTTAAACAAACTTGGGTGGTCATTTATGCCTTTGCTCTGATGCTTTACCCTTGTAAACATCAGGGAAAGAAAAACAGGCTGGAGCTCTCTCCTTGAAGGGAATGCCATAGATTAATACTGCATGGCAACAGGCCCTTCAGTCCATCCAGTCCATGCTGACCATGGTGTCCATCAAGCCAGCCCCTTTTGTTTGAGCCTGGCTCCTATTCATGCATCCAAATATTGTTAATGTGGTGATTGTACCTGTCTCATCATCTTAATTCTTTCCCCTTTTAAATCTTTCCCCCAAGCCTTCTAACTTTTAGTTCCCCTTCCCTGGACCGAAGACTGACCAGAAGAGTTGGCAGATGTGGATAAAAATGCTGACTTGACAAAGGGTTGTGATTGGGTAAAGGTGGAGAATGTGTTGTTGCTGATTGGTTCACCCAAAACAAAAGGGGAATCAGTATACGATGGTCCCTGCTGAATCTGTCTATATTAGGAAATCCTTTCCCACAGAGGATGCATCTGACAAATTATCACTGTCCTTCTATGTGAAGATGGATAGCCGTGGAAAGGGAAGGTAGAGGAAAAGTTTACTGACGGGGTTGAGAGGTAGTGAAGCTTAAACAATGAGGTGGACTCTCAGCTACAATATCTAATTTCTGTGTTGTGAATAGAATGGTGCACCAGGCCTCTGGTTATGCCATGGAGACTGCACCCAGTAGAGCCTTGGGAGTCTAGTGTCGCAACATCTTGTAGGCCCTCGTGGTCACCTGATGCCTGAACCACCAGGGGACACAGAGCTGAATCAGTGGGAGAGAAGCTGGGCTGTTCTCCTGCTGAAGCTGCGGGGTTTAGGGAGTTGCTGCACAGACCAAGGTACCGCACTTAGACATGATGTGCTCACTCTCACTGGGGATCTTACTGTGCGTGTATCAACTTCTGCTGCCCTTTTTAAAAAAAATCCTTTATTGACCGTGGAGAATCTGGGTCATTGAGCCAGTGTGCAATGAGAGAGGTGCAAAGACATCCCATGAATGACAAAGCAAAACTGATAAAATAATCTGCTCTCAGGGCGATGGTGGTAGGATATTGTAGTGAAATCTTTTTGTGATGTGGTGAAATGGGATCTTTGGAGGATGGAGAGGGGTGATGAGGTGAGTAAAGTTATTCCCTCTGGTTCAAGAGCTTGAAGGCTGAGGGGTTAATTGTTTCTGAGCCTGGTGGAGTGGGTCCTGAGGTTCCTGTACCTTCCTGATGGCAGTAGTGAGAAGGGAGCGTGTCCTGGGTGGTGGGGTTCCTTGATGGTTTCCTGCAACGGGGTTTCATGTAGATGTGCTCAGTGGTGGGGAGGGCTTTACCCATTGATGGACTGGGCCGTATCCACTACTTCTTGTAGGATTTTCCGTTCAAGGGCATCGGTGTTTCTATAGCAGGGTGTGATGCAACAGGTCGATATACTCTGCATGATACACCTCCAGAAGTTTGACAAAGTTTTAGACATTATGCCGAATCTCTGCGAACTTAAAAGGATATAGAGGCATTGCCGTGCTTTCTTTGTAACTTCACTTATGTGCTGGACCCAGGGCAGATCCTCTGAAATGCTAACACCAAGGAATTTAAATCTGCTGTCCCTTTCCACCTCTGACTCCCCGACGAGGACTAGCCCGTGGGCCTCTGGTGTCCTTCTGAAGTCAATAATCCGCTCCTTGGACTTGCCGACATTGAGTGAGAAGTTGTTGTTGTTGTGGCACCACTCAGCCAGATTTTCAATCTCCCTCCCATATGCTGATTCATCACCACCTTTGATTCGACCAATAACAGTGTGTCGCCAGCAAACTTAAATACGGCATTGGAACTGTACTGTGTTCCACATAAAGTGAGTAGAGCAGGGGGCTAAGCACACAGCCTTGAGGTGCACCTGTGCTGATGGTGATCGTGGAGGAGTTGTTGCTGATCCAAACTGACTGGGATCTGCAAGTAAGCAAATCGAGTGTCTAATTGAGGTATTGAGGCCAAGACCTTGAAGCTTATTGATCAGTTTTAAAGGGATGATTATGTTGAATGCCAAGCTGTAGTTGATGAAGAGCATCTTTGCTGTCCAGATGTTGCAGGGTTGAGTGAAGAGCCAGTGAGATGACATCTCCTGAGGATCTGTTGTGACAGTAAATAAATTGGAGTGGATCCAAGTCGCTTCTCAGACAGGAGCTCATGTGTTTCATCACCAACCATTCAAAATACTTAATCATTGTGGATGTGAGCAGTTTACCACGTTCTTCTTTGGGGTAAAAAAAAAAGAGGAAAAGTTCCAAACCCTTCACATTCTTTCGCTCTTCAATAATTCTATATTGTAAGGTTTCAGTAGCCAGAAGTCTAAACCAAAATAGGGTTCAGATGAAGGATCTCAACGCAAAGCATCAGTAGTCCATTTCCCTCTGTAGATGCTGCCTGTCTCACTGAGTCCCTACAGCTATTTGCCTTTAGGCTTTGTCCTTTCCTTGTTTTCCATAGTTTCACCTGACATGGTCATTTCATTCACATGAAGTTGTATCTTGTGACATCTGCAAGCCAGCATTCTTCCACTAAAATGTGCTTTTCTTTTGAACCTCACCAGGTACAGGCTTTGAGGGAGAAGCTGAAAGCAGCCAGTATCCACACCAGCGAATCAGAGAATGGTTTACTCAGGAGGTACCATGAGGTGACCAACACACTACAGGAAAAGGACGACATGATTCAGAGGCTGGAACAACAGTTGGACAAGCAGGTGTCTTAGCAAGTTTTCTTTCTGAGAAAACTCCATAAATTGTAATCAATCCTTCAGTTTTTTGGAGTAAAGGAAAGACCTTGTCAATCTTTTTAAAGAAAAAAATGTTCCTTTTTATAATTCTACCAAGTTGGACTGACTTGGTTTACTCACTATACTGATGGAGGGTGTCTCAGACAAGGGCTTCAATTTCATTTTCTTGCTTGCACCTGAAAACTTTGCCCCATCCTTGGAAAGGTCTCAAGGGATCTTTTTTCTCCTTGAACCACAGAGCCATTGAAGTACTTCCTCGGAACTGCAGAGATAAAATCTTCTGCACAAATGTCTGGTGTGGGGCTCGTTTCTACAACCTTCTCTTTTGAATTAGAAGTGCGCAGTGACTCGTGCCTCACATATTGTAGGCAGCACTCCATCCATCTCTTCGGCGTTAGGCTCAGACAACCTGTTCCCAGCTGTGACATTACACTATTTTCCTTTGTGCTGCCTGACTCCATGCCAGAGGCAAGAATAAAATCTTCCAAAAACAGGCCCTTTGGCCCATCAAATCTGCACTGATCCCATCATGCATTTATTTACACAGAACCCATTTTATTCTCCCCATCTCCTCGCCCTTCCCCCATGCCAAAGTCTAGCTAGACACCAGGGTAGCCGATTAGCTTACCAACCCACATGCCTTTGGGATGTGGTAGGGGACCACAACAATATCATTTAATTTGAAAACTCAAACAAGAGGAATTCCGTAGATGCTGGAAATTCAAGCAACACACTTTATCAAAGTTGCTAGTGAATGCAGCAGGCCAGGCAGCATCTCTAGTCCCGACGAAGGGTCTCGGCCTGAAACGTCGACTGTATCTCTTCCTAGAGATGCTGCCTGGCCTGCTGCATTCACCAGCAACTTTGATAAAGTGTGTTGCTCATTTAATTTGAATTAATTTATATAGTTTCCTTCCAATCTTATATAAATGTGAATTGACAGTTAATGATTTTTCTTATATATGAAAAAAAATCAACTGCCAATTCACATTTTTATATATATATATATATATAATTGTAAGACATATTGCTCTGGGAGTTGGTCCTAATGGTTTTTTTCCTCTTTTTTTCTTCTTTTTTCTTTTTCTTTCTCTTGCAGTTACTGGGTTTTTTTCTTTTAGTAGTTGGGGTTCTCTTTTTCCTTCATTTCTTTTTTCCTTCAAGTTTTTTTTCTTCAGCTTTATTAATTGTATATCAATTTGCTGTAATCTTGTACCATTTTAAAGCTGTAGGAGATTATGTATGAATAAAAAGATTTAAAAAATGAAATGAGACCAGAACAATTACAGGGAGAATGTGCAAACTCCACACAGATAGTACCGGAGGTCAGAATCAAACCATTGTTGCTGGAGCTGTGACTCTGAGCACACTGTGCCATTTGCCTACTTCCTTTCCAAGTATCTGGTGCTTGATGCCCAGTGACCGGAGAATCATGTTCAACATTACTGATTGTCAAACAGCAGTGCATGTTTTTGCAGTATCTGGGTGTGTCTGCTGTTAGTTATTTTAATGTTTGAACAGCCTGTGATCTGATCTGTTCACAGCTCAGTTTGCTGCTCCAACAAATCATTCAAACGCAATAAGAGAAATTCCTTCTGGATTTTAATTTCCCTTTTCCCCCAGAACAAACTGAGGGGCCAGGAGGCGAAGATAATTGAAGAGAAGGCAGCCAGAATCAAGGAGTGGGTGACGCTGAAGTTGAGAGAAGTAAGTCCCTGATTTTGGCTCATGGTGCAGCCTTGATGTGATTTTTGCAATGCTTGAAAAACACAGAATAATCTCCCACAATGTAATGAACCCACCAGTGTCAAACAGCAAGGAAACAGATCATTCGGCCCATCAACTCTGTACTGACCATTCACACTAATCCTACACTGATCCAATTCTCTCACATTGCCATCAATTCCCCCAAATTCTCCCAGGTTCCACCACAACTTAAAACAGCCAATTAACCTACCAACGTGCGCTTCTCTGGAATATGGGGGGGCGGGGGGGGGGGAGAGGGAACCAGAGCTCCCGAGGGAGACTAATGTAGTTACAGGGACAATTCACACCGATTGCAGCAGAGGCCAAGGTTGAACCCGGTCCGCTGAAGCCGAGAAGCCTGACTCTTCTAACCGCTACTGAAGCCCGTCACTACTGGGGCATAGGCCTCCAACAGCAGCTCGCCAGAGGAGTTTGTCCTGGGCATGTCCTTGGTCTTTCAAGGTGTAACTCCTCGAAGATTCTTCCTCTCCCAGGGTGAGGACTTTGAAGCTTCTGTTGGCATTTCTATAGCACTAGGTTTTATGGGATGGGGTTGCTAGGTTTTATGGGATGGGCTTGCTAGCCCAGTGCCCAACCCTCCTTTTGCAGCCGGGCTTGGACCATCTGTGCCGGACTTCCTTCTAACTACACCACTGTGCTGTCTGCCTTGAAGATCAAGAGAGGAGCCTTGTGATGTGACGTTCACTTGCATCTCCACATTTATTGTACTCAGTTGTGCTCTTCCTGCTGTAGGAGATTGCCGTTAAGCTGGAAAGAGTGAAGAAGAGGTTTCAGAGGATGTTACCAGGACTCAAGGGGCTGACTTCGGGAGAGAGGTTGTGCAGGTTGGGACTTCTTTCACTGGAGTGTAGCGAATATGAGTGATTTTGTAGAGGTGTGTAAAACTATGAAGGACATAGATAGGGTGAATTCACACAGTCTATTTCTATTTCCCAGGGTTGGAGAATTGAGAACTAGCGGCTTCAGTTTAAGGTTAGAGGGGTGAGATTTAATTAGAACCTAATAGGCAGCTTTTTCATCCAGAGGATGGTCAGTACATGGAATGAGCTGCCAGAGGAAGTGATTAATGTACCTCAAAGTAAATTTCTAATCAGAGTACATACATGTCATCACATACAACTCTGAGATTCTTTTTCTGCAGGCATACTTAGCAAATCTATAGAACTAACTGTAAACAGGATATGTAAACTGTAAACAAACTCTGAAATGCAGATATAAATAAATAGCAATAAATAACGAGCATAAAATAATAAGTCTTTAAATGAGTGTAGTTAATCCCCTTTTGTTCAAGAGCCTGATGGTTGAGGGGTAGTAACTGTTCTTGAACCTGGTAGTGAGAGTCCTGAGGCTCTTGTACCTTCTACCTGATGACAGCAGCAAGAAAAGAGCATGGCCTGGGTGGTGAGGACCTTTGATGATGGACGCTGCTTTTCTACAGCAGTGTTTCATGTAGAAGTGCTCGATGGTTGGGAGGGTTTTACCCGTGATGTACCGGGCCAAATCCACTACCTTTTGCAGGATTTTCCGCTCAAAGGCATACCAGTCTGTAATGCAGCCAGTCAGCACACTTTCCACCACTTATCTATAGAAGTTTGCCAAGGTTTTTGATGGCATGCCGAATCTCTGCAGACTCCTGAGGAAGTAAAGGCACTGTTGTGCTTTCTTTGCAAGTATTCTTTGGGCATAGTTTTAAGGGGCTTGGAAGTAGGTACAAGGGGGGGATGTCAGGGGTAAGTTTTTCGCACAGGGAGTGGTGGGTGTGTGGAATGCACTGCCAACGGCAGTGGTGGAGGCGGATACGATAGGGTCTTTTAAGAGCCTCTTAGGTAGGTGCACGGAGCTTAGAAAAATAGAGGGCTATGCGCTAGGGAAATTCTAGGCAGTCTCTAGAGTAGGTTACATGGTCGGCAGAACACTGTGAGCCAAAGGGCCTGTAATGTGCTGTAAATTTCTATGTTCTATGTTTATTTATATGATGCCTGCCTCAACAACATTGAAAAGACTGTAAGACTGGTACATGGATAAGAAAGGTTTGGAGGGATATGGGCCAAACATGGGCAAATGGGACACTCTGAGATGAGAATCACAGTTGGTCCAAAGGCCAGCTTCCATGTTGTATGACTCGAAGACTTGCAATGCCACCAGTGCCCATGCTCCCTGATTGACATTTCAATAAAATGAAGACTGGGGCAGAAGTCTGTTGCTCCTGGATTATTTCCAGGGACTCCCCCGCCCCTGTACAGGAGCTGTAGTCTCTTCTCATGGAGGACTGATTGGCACGACCAGTGAGGAAGGTCAAAGGGACAGAGTGGGTGTCATTCAGCACACGAAGGAGAGGACGGTTTCCTCTCCGGCTCGTCACAGGACAACTTTGCCTCATGACAAGGATCCTTTCATATTCCTCACTCACACATCTTCCACCAGACAAGTCTTTGGACAGTGACGGGCCCAGCCACATTCTCCCCCTCTTCCCAGATTCCTTAGGTCGATTCGACATGGAGCAGAGTCGTAACTGGGCCCTTGCTGCCAGAAAACCAGGGGCACGGTCTGAGCACTACATAATCACTGTGGAATCTCAGCATATTCTTTGACCTCTGGCCCTCTGTTATCATGGGATGAGTAACTTGCATTCCTGGGATGTCAAAATATTATTAGGCAGGCAGGCCGTTAACCTTGGGGGTGGAAACCCTGCCCTCTGTATATCCCTTTCCTTCCTGTTGCCTCTCCATAGTGGCCGCCTCCTGTGCAGCTTCCCTGGCTCACAACTTCCACGTGGGAGCCTGAGCAGTTAAAAATCAGTGTGCTGGCCAACCGCTGACAGCACCCAAGCTGAGCTTTTGTGTCACCACGTGGGGCTGCGCATTTCCCAACCCCACCACTGCAACCAATAGTAATTCATCAGATTAAAAACACAAGCCAATGCACGTGTTTAATCGGGTTTTGTCTACCACTGTGGTATACTAATTCCTGTATGCATTCTCCTTCCTCTTTCCAGCACTGAAAGAACGTGATGTGTAGATTAAGGGATGTAGCTGTCAACTCTACTCTGCCTTGCAGTTCATTCGGGGGGGGGGGTCCCACATTCCCACATTCCCACATTCCCACATTCCCACTTACCCCTCTCCCAGGAAGAGATCAGGACTGCAAGTTCCAACCCATCCACACCCCTCCCCTAATTTTAAGGGTGTGCTCCTTTGTTCAGGACACTGACGTCAGAGTAAAGACTTTCTTTGTGTCTACCTGTAAATGCTAGTCAGCCTTTAGATTTGCCTGCTCTTGAAGATGAAATGGTGTAGTTAAGTTGTTAAAAGTGTGTTATATTGTTCAGTGTTCGATTAAAGCGAACACAAGCCCAGACAGTGTAACGTATATATTTGTCAAGGAGGCCATTTGGCCCATCAAGTCTATGCCAGCTAATGCAGTATTACCATCAGTCTGAATTCCACCCCCTCCACCACCTGTTCTGTCTCTCATTCCTAACCCCCTGCTACGTACCCACACTAGGGGTAACGTACATTCTTAAGATAATAACTTTTGGGACGAGGCAGGAAATCTGGAAAAAAGCCCAACAGGGAGAGCATGAAACTTCCACACAGACAGTGCCGGACGGTGGGATCGAACCTATGTCAATGGAGCTTTACTACTCGCTAGACCTCCCACAGGCACTGGGAACTGGTGAGCAGCCTGATTCCTTCCCAGCTTTACTTTTCTCTTCCTTAGCGATGTGGTCCTGCTTCTTCCCTCAGCTCATTGACTCGTGGGTAGAATCACCTCCTCCCCAGGCAAGGACCTGGACCCAGTGCAGTCTGCATACTGTGACAATAGGCCCATGGCAGATGCAATTGCACTGGCTCTCCACTCTGCCTTAGACAACAGCAACAGCAATACCTATGCAGGCTGCTGCTTATTGACTAATCTCAGGTGGTGACAAGGAAGTGTACAGGTGTGAGGTAGGTCGGCCGGTTGAGCAGTGTCATAACAACGTTATACGCAGCAGTAAGATCAGGGAGATTGTGGACTTCAGGAAGGAAAATAGGGAGAACAAACGCCAATGCTCATTAAGGGATCGGCAGTGATAAGGGTGAGCAGTTTCAAGTTCTTGGGTGTCGACAGCTCAGCGATCTTTCCTGGACCCACCACATTGATGCAATCACAAAGGCACGCCACTGGCTGTACTTCATCAGGAGCTTGGGGAGATTTTGTGTGTCACCAAAGACTAGTAAATATCTACCGATGTTTCGTGGCGAGCACTCTCACTGCTGTATCACCATCTGGTATAGAGACTGCCGTACACAGGATCGACAAAAAGCTGCATGGGTTGGCCAGCTCAATCATTTGCTCATCTTCAAAAGGTGATGCCTCACGAAGGGGGCATCCATCGTTACAGACCTTCGCCAACCAGAATAAGCCCTCCTCATTACTACCATCGGGGAGGAGGTACACAAGCCTGACGATGCACACTCGCTGTTTTAGGAACAGTTGCTTCCCCGCCGCCATCATTTCTGAACCCACAAACATTCCTCACTTTTTTTGCTTTCATTTTGATCTTTTTTTATATATAATTTCTGTAACTTTGTAATTTTCATGCGTTACACTCACCTGCTCCTGCTAAACAAAATTCCACAGCCTGTTTCAGTCATAATAAAGGTGATTCTGATTCAGAGCTCAAATGGCAGTGGTGGCTCTGGGACAGTGGGGAGGACTGCAGTGTGGGGCCTCACATCTATTCCGCTCAGAACTATGAGAGGGTGAGTTAATCTCAAGCACGTTGTCCTGTGTAGTGGATCAGGAGTCCTGTGTAAAGAAAGGAAATTAGTCTTCATAAATAGAAAAGTGCTGGGGGAATTAATGGTACTGAAAGCCAATAAATCCTGAGAGCCAGATGACCTGCATCCCAGAGTTCTCAGAGGTTGCCATGGAAATGGTGGATGCATTGGTTGTCATCTTCTAATTAGCTGTAGATTATGGAATGATTTTCGTAGATTTGAAGTTGGGGGTGCTGGGAACTGTTTTTTAAAGGAAGGTATGTAAAACGGGAAACACAGAGGAGTTAGCCCAACAAGAATGGTATGAAAGTGCTGGAGTCTAGATTCGGGTTAATTTAATGTCATAAACACCAGAATGATGTTTTCCTGATATTCCCAGAATAAACAGTACAAAAATTAAAATTAAATGTCTTGATAAATACAGTGACGAGCATAAAATATCAGAGTGGGACAAAGTATGACAGAGTGGATGGTGCAAGGAATGATCTTCCTGCAAACAGCACCCTGTATGAGTTAGCACTTGGTCAACAATACAGTGATCCTGACCTCGGCGCTGTCGGTGAGGTTTCTGTGGAGATTGACTGCGTGAATCTCCTCTGGGTACTCCAGTTTCCCCCCTCTTGCTGGCTGGTGGGTTAATTAGTCAGTGCAGTGTAGCCCAAGTGAGACGATGGAATTGGTGGAAATGTCAGAGAAACTTGGTTACAGGGAAATAAGTGAGGAATGGTACTGATGGCATTGCTCTGAGAGCCAGCATAGACTCAATGGATGAATGGCCTCCTTTGTCATAAAGAAAAATAGAATTATACAGAGTGGTCCAGGATTGGGTGGAGCAGGTTGTGATAAGTGAATGACGTTACATAATGATGAGTCAACACAATATTTCAGTAATATTGTAAATATATTGTTCGAAGCATACTTGTTCACTTAAATAATTCATTATGGGATATGTAAAAATACCTGAATTGCACACGTTATGATGCTACCACGTGATTAGCGTGCGGCTTGCTTAAAGTAAAAAAAAAAGAACAAAGTCTTGCATTCCCAGTCCTGTGTCTTTCTTTTAATTAGTTTAATGTTTTGGAGTTCACACAGCATAACAGTGGTGATGAGTTAGTTTTAAAATGAACTCAAGACGACTACCTACCTGCTGGAGCACAGTGAGATATTCAAATTAAAAAGAGAGCAGCAAAAAAGGGTCATTTGAAAAGAAAAGTGCTGTACATTTTTTTTATTCAGAGCAGCGTGTTTTCTTCACCAAAGATGACAGAGTTTTTAAAAAAAAAGGCAGGGAGTGCAAGAGTTCACGGGTTCATGAACAGTGAGTATTGGGTAATAATTCTAAATTTAAAAAAAACTAAAATTACTAGCTACATCGGAAGGATAGACACGTTCTATTGCACAGAGATAACTGGCTCGTGTATACTGAGCTAATTGAGCAATATTTTAAAACAAATAGAATAGCCAATGAAAAACTGCTTTTGCTGAGTGCATTGGGTGGAAGCGCTTACAGTTTGCTTAGAAGTTTGACTGCTCCTACCAAATCAGCTGAAATAAGTTTTGCTAATAGCATCAAAGTAATACAGGAATATTTAGGTTCGAAATGATTGTTGAATGCAGAACACTTTAGGTTTCATAAGCAGAATCAAAAGAAAGGGGAGTCCATTTCAGTGTATGTGGCTGAATTGGAGAGATTGTTTGATCATTGTCAGTTCAGTGATGGGCTCAATGATACACTGAGAGATCATTTAGTTTGTGGAATCTTACAAGGAAGCATTCAAAAATGGCTCCTAACGGAAGTGCAACTTGCATTTAAAAGAGCAATTGAAGTTGCTGTATCAATGGAAACAGCAGACAAAGACACAATTGAGTTGCAGTCAGGAGTGAAAATGAGGGTGAACAAAATTGCAACGTCTAAATAGAAACCGGCCTGGCCAAACAAACTGTGTTACTGTTGTGGCAGGGGCTCACATACAGCACACCAATGCAGGTTTAAAGGTGAAACTTGCAGAAAGTGTAACAAAGAGCATGTCAGGCACACAGCGAAGAGGAAAAGCTAAAAAGTCAAGTTGCAGTTTCAAAAAGAACACCAATCTGCATGCTGTTGATGAAAATGCCAATGACAGACATCCCACCCTGCAAAAACTCATTTCAGGGAGGTAGCACCATCAATTTGCAGGAGACTCCTGGAACTTCCGGGAGAGGTGGGATGTCTGCAATAGAGTAGCTCCTTAGCAGCTAGCCAGCTAGTTTAAATAACGTTAGCTATGCTAATAAATGGATGGCACCTGTTAAACTCACCTCAACATGTCTTTTACAGTCTTAACCCACCATGGGCAATAGAAAAGTCACTGTTGCAAACAGTGCAGTGAGCAATACTGTCATTATTTTTGACCCCTATTAGGCAGGGGTACACTTTAGTGTAGTCTGGGATGACGTATGTTTTATATTTTCTTTTTTGGAACACTCTGCCATGGCGCACTCGCTGGCTGTCTCTCTCTCCCCCTCTTGTGGTTGCTCTCGCGCTCTCTCTCTCTCTCTCTCTCTCTCTCGCTCTCACACTCTTTCTCTCGCTCATTCACTCTCAAAAAAATCAATTTCCGTGAGATTGTATATAATTTGTGGGCATCAGGGAGCCACTATTAATATGCGGGAGACTCCCGGAACTTCCAGGAGAGGTGAGATGTCTGTAAGTGATATGATGAATATGAAGCAGGACTTGAAGTTTATAATGTGAACACTAGCAATAGACAGGCAATATGGCTTACACCAGAAGTGAACAGCATATTAATTAAAATGGAATTGGACCCAGACTTGGCTATTTCATTCATTCTACAAAATTAGTTTGAACAGCATTTCAAAGATAATAACCTGAAGCCTGCAGATATCCAAATAACAACTTGTAGTGGAGAAAGGATAATTGCTGTGGGAATGACATTCGTATCAGTGAGATACAACAACTAACAAGCCATATTGGGCTTGAATGTGGCAAAAACAGGGGGGCCAGCATTGGCGGGATATGATTGGCTGAGACAACTACAACTTAACTGAAAATCCAAATACAGATGTACTGTGTCTGATGCTCCCGATGTGGCCTTCTATATATTGGCCAGACCCGACGCAGACTGGGAGACCGTTTTGCTGAACACCTACGCTCTGTCCGCCAGAGAAAGCAGGATCTCCCAGTGGCTACACATTTTAATTCCGCATCCCATTCCCATTCTGATATGTCTATCCACGGCCTCCTCTACTGTAAAGATGAAGCCACACTCAGGTTGGAGGAACAACACCTTATATTCCGTCTGGGTAGCCTCCAACCTGGTGGCATGAACATTGACTTCTCTAACTTCCGTTAATGCCCCTCCTCCCCTTTGTACCCCATCCTTATTTATTTATTATCTCCCCCCCCCCCGTTCCTCTCTTTTTCTCTCTCTGTCCCTCTCACTATAACTCCTTGCCTGCTCTCCATCTTCCTCTGGACTCCCCTCCACCTTTCTTTCTCCCTTGGCCTCCCGTCCCATGATCCTCCCCCTTCTCCAGCTTTGTATCCCTTTTGCCAATCAACTTTCCAGTTCTTAGCTCCATCCCTCCCCCTCCTGTCTTCTCCTATCATTTTGGATCTCCCCTTCCCCCTCCCACTTTCAAGTCTCTTACTTGCTCTTCTTTCAGTTAGTCCTGACGAAGGGTCTTGGCTCGAAACGTCGACTGTACCTCTTCCTAGAGATGCTGCCTGGCCTGCTGTGTTCACCAGCATTTTTTGTATGTGTTATCCAAATGCAGTCAACTGGAAGCAAATTTTAAAAAGGTACTGGATGATACCACAACTGTCTTCATGCTGTACTCGTGAACTATGGCCCAACAGAGCCCTGCAAATGGGTCTCGGTGCGACCCTCTGCGCCTCTGGTTGGAAAGCTTAACGAAGGACCATGCTGTTCAGAAGAAGCATAAAAGTGATAAAATCAGTTTTTGTAGGCAATGTAACTGAGAAAGCTTCTGATGTATTAATCAGGCAGTTATTTGCAAAATGTGGCTTGGTTTTCAGTTGGAAGCATTCAAGGAGCTTCAGGATGATTGTAGCATTCAGCTTTTGTGAATATAAAGAACCAGAATTGACTCTGCATGCATTAAGGTTATTGCATGAACTTCAAGTGGGAGACAAAAAAGCTGCTTGTCAAAGTAGATGCTAAACCAAAGCCCGGCTAGATGAATGGAAGACCAAGAAGAAAGGAGTCAGTGGAGATACAAAAACGGAGGATTTGTCAGGTGATGTTGTGGATAAGGAAATGAAGAGGAGAGATCAGATCATAACAGCAGCAAGAGAGGGATTAATAAGAGAATACTCCAGTGAATTAAATGTGCCTTCCCAAGATCAAGATGCACAAACTGGAAGTGAAAAAATGAAAAAGAAAGGTGTCCTGAGCTATCAGAACCATTTCCTGCAGTCCCAGAGTCAGCTCCTACAATTAACATGGAGGAGGCCCCAGAACCTGAGATTGTTTCACAGTCACAAGTCTCGCCTCCCAAGCCGAGTGACCTCCTTTGTCACGAAAGACATTATCCCTCAAGAGTAAGAAATCCTCCACAGCAATTAAAATTTACTATGTTGTGGATGTCTGTAGTACTTGTATTGTATAGTGTACTGTGTATATTGTTGAGATGCATTCTATATTGAGTTGGTTTATAGCTAAGCAGGGGAGACTGTGACGTGTAATCTTCAATGCAACAGAAATATCCCCCTTCCAAATGAACAAGGTGTGAATTTTATTTTTTTGGAACTAATTTTAATCGATCTGGAAATCAAAAGCAACAAAAAAGTTGTTGTTAGATGTAAACCCTGCCTGGTATTTAATATTTCAGTAGCATATGAGTAATATTGTAAATATATAGTTTGATTAAGCATTCTTGTTGGTTTCAATAATCCATTATGGATTGTATGTAAAAATACATGAATTGCACACGTCATGGCGCACCATGAGCGCGTGCCTCGCTGAAAGTGAAACGCGAAGTTAGACTCGCATTCCTGGTCCCACGAATTTCTTCTAATTAGTTGAATGTTTTGGAACTTACAAAACAACAATGACATTCCCTTCTTTCTTGTTCTGCTTTTTGTTATAGTTGGAATTTGAGAACTACCATCTGAAAGTGACTAGCCGCAAGCAAGCTGAAGAAATCCAGGCCCTGCAGGATAAAATTCAAGGTTATTTCCTTACTTAACATGGACAGCTCCAGGTTTGGCTGAGGTGTTCTAGTTCTGCTACAGATACACAGGGGACGTCGATGCTTTTTTGGCAGATCAGGGAATCAAGGGTTGTGGGAACTTGGCACAGCTGAGCAGGTGAGCCTGAGGCAGATCAGCCATGATTGTTTTGAATGGTGCGGTAGGCTTAAGGGGCCGAATAGCCTACTCCTATTATTTATTAATCTACTGGCACCCAAATCTCTTGGGCCATCAACATTTTTAATACTTGCTCTTCACTTAAAATAAACTGTTCCTTTCCCCATTCTTCATACCTGAATTTAATATCTCTCTTTCAGCCATCTTCTTGTCCAATTGCATAATTCGCCTTTTAGAATTTTGGTGCCCCCTTCATAACTCATCCCCACCCTTATCTAAACCAATAACTTGGATGATTAATGTTCACAGTGGTACAGCCCTTTAACCTATGCATTCCAGAGGCATGGCTGACAGTCACCCATTTGCATTGATCTTGTATTAATCCCATTGCTTTCCCTTTTCTCAACTCCCTTCCCCACTTTCTCCCTCCCACTCGCACACTTGGGGCAATTTGCACTGGCCAATTAGCCAACCAGCCTGCACATCTTTTGGATCTGGGTGGAAACACAGACATCCGGAGGAAACCCTCATGGTCACCGGGAGAGTGCCCCAAACCTCACACAGAGTTCAGTGTTGAACTTGGGTCACTGGAAGTGTGAGGCATTGGCTCTACCGGCTGCATCACTGTGCTGCCAGTAACTGAGGCCCCAGCTCTGACTCCTGCATCTATTTCCTCACACCCCTATGTTGTCACTGCTTCCCAGACTGAAAGCAGACTTTTTCCAACCCTAAAGTAGCTTCCTCCCACCCAAAGAGCCATATGTATCACCTGAATATTTAAGAAATACCAGTAAACTTTTTGTCTTGCCTGTTAATACTTATCAAACATAATTTTCCTTTCCCGTAGACATATTGACTCTCTTTATCCCTGTCAAATCTTGTCAAGTGCCTTGGTTTATAACTTCTCCAATAGTGAAACTTTTTCCCAATAACTGACGTGTGATGTGTGAACAAAGAGCGTTACTGACACTGTGTCAAGGGAAGAGACCTCAAGACCAGAGTGTGTTTTGAGGTGGAGAGACAGGGGGGCTTTTTAGTTTGTCTAAGGGTGTTGAAAAGGAGCAGCTCTCCCTGTATTCCCTCTCTCCCCCACCCCGCCTAGTGGAAGTAATGAATGAACTCGTTCACCTTCTGGTTATCCCCAAAAAGACAATCTCAGTGAAGAAAACACTGAAGGACATCAGTGGGTACCAGCTGAGAAGCTGAGCATTGATACATTTAGTGGTTTCAGGAATGCTTAATCTTGGAGTTTAATGTTTGACTGCTTCCCATAATATTCCATATGACTAAACGACTCATTAGAAACCAGAGATCGATTTACAACTCTGACATGTAATCCATGGCTTGTTATTCAGTAACTAGAGATTAACTGGTAGGAATGTTAACCTTAAATTGGACCGATCAGTTATTGTTGACTCCTTCTCACCAAAACTCACTCAGGTGTAATAACCCTCTGTCCCTATACAATGTCCGTTCAGTGGTCTTTCCTGCTCTCCTAGTCCTGCAGAGAATTATTACGTCTGCTTGTACATTCACATTTATTTAAGTTTGATTATTGACGTTTGTGCATGTAACTGTTCTGTGAATTGATTGCTGATGGCTGTTTGCACTGTTGTCTTGTAAACTGTTAGACACTATTGTGTTGTCTGTCCTGTGTTTTATGCTTGGCACCAAACCACAATCAATTCTGGTCTGTCTCACATACAGTACTGGCAATAAAGAGATTCTGATTCTGATATTGTTCACCACTTGGATGAGGAGGGATAGTGCAATTTTGTTTTTTGTTTCCCACTGAGGGAAATGAGGGAAGGTTCGGAACAAATGGATTTTCTTTTGTTTGTCAAATTGCAAAAACAATGGCTGTGAGTTCTCCCCCACCTTAGCAAACTAAGTAAGATCTATTTTCTGCTTGTGTTAGGCTGGGAGTTAGGGACAGAGAGAAACTATCTTCAGCCCACTGAATCCATGATAACCTTCAAGCACCAATTTACACCACTCCATTTTATTCTCCCCAAGTTCCTATAATTTCTCCATTCCTACCCCCCCACAACCCAAGCCTCTACCACTCACCAGCACACTGGACGCAATATATAGTGACCAAGATGTTCTTCACACAAACTTTTTTTCAAAGTTGAGCCCAGCACGTGTGTTCTCAAAGTTTCTATAAAAGCTTGGGGTAAATTGAACTGGAGCTGAGGTTGGTCATTCAGCCTGCCAACCAGCCTCTGTCAATCAGTAAGATAAGGAACGATCGTCTAACTGAATGCTGAACTTGGGGAAACCAGCTGTGCATGAGGTTGAGTCTCACGTACGGGATATTTCTACACTTCAGTATGCTCCTCCCCAGGTTATTTCACTGTTCCTGAGAAATCTTCATTACCTCTTCGTAAGTTGTGATTGTGACCATAAATTCGGTTCCCACATACCAGAGGATGCCTGCAGCCTCACGTTGCCGGTCTCCCTAACACCCTGTTGTATTAGTGGGCTGTACATAGGTTGGCTGTTTATAACCTGAGGGAAGGACCTGTGTGTGCCGATTTCCCAGTCGTTATTCTCATCCCTAGCGTTCAGCTTACAGAGGGAGTGGTGTTCTGTCAAGAGAGCTCTCCTTGTGTCATTCAGAAACCGAGCACTGCTCTGCACGGGATCTGTCAGGTTGGGGACAGTTGAGAGGACAAAGAATAAGGAAATCACCAGGAGGTAGTTCCTGAGGGGAAAAGATAAACGTTGCATAAATTTAATTTGTGTTTAAAATAATAGTAACAGTCACAATCGAAAGATGGAATAGACAGGTGGGGAAAGATTCTATTTCCTCTGGTGAGTGAAACTCAATGTGAATGTAATCTTTAAATGAGAACTAGACACTTAGCCAAGAAGGCAGGAAAGGCATTTTCACTGGAGTTAATGAAAACCTGCATGTCGTTTTCCTTCCAAAGGAGGGTGTTTAAACCAAATGGAGACTGGTGATTGTCTTACTGGGTCAGGGTGCAAGTGAAATTAAACTGCAACTCAGCAATGATTGAATTGAATGTAGGAACAGGTTAAGGAGGCTGAAAACCTTAAGTGTTTTATTAAAGAATGGTGGAGTTGGTTTAGATGAAAACGCAAACAACAAGAATTCTGCAGATGCTGGAAATTCAAGCAACACACATCAAAGTTGCTGGTGAACGCAGCAGGCCAGGCAGCATCTGTAGGAAGAGGTACAGTCGACGTTTCAGGCCGAGACCCTTCGTCAGGACTAACTGAAGGAAGAGTGAGTAAGGGATTTGAAAATTGGAGGGGGAGGGGGAGATCCAAGATGATAGGAGAAGACAGGAGGGGGAGGGATGGAGCCAAGAGCTGGACAGGTGATTGGCAAAAGAGGATACAAGAGGATCATGAGACAGGAGGTCCGGGAAGAAAGACAAGGGGGGGGGAACCCAGAGGATGGGCAAGGGGTATATTCAGAGGGACAGAGGGAGAAAAAGGAGAGTGAGAGAAAGAATGTGTGTATAAAAATAAGTAACAGATGAGGTACGAGGGGGAGGTGGGGCATTAGCGGAAGTTAGAGAAGATGATGTTCATGCCATCAGGTTGGAGGCTACCCAGACGGAATATAAGGTGTTGTTCCTCCAACCTGAGTGTGGCTTCATCTTTACAGTAGAGGGGGCCGTGGATAGACATGTCAGAATGGGAATGGGATGTGGAATTAAAATGTGTGGCCACTGGGAGATCCTGCTTTCTCTGGCGGACAGAGCGTAGGTGCGCTTTCTCTGGCGGACTTCCCTCCCCCCCTCTCTCTGCATTCCGCAGGGATCGCTCCCTACGCGACTCCCTTGTCCATTCGTCCCCCCATCCCTCCCCACTGATCTCCCTCCTGGCACTTATCCTTGTAAGCGGAACAAGTGCTACACATGCCCTTACACTTCCTCCCTTACCACCATTCAGGGCCCCAAACAGTCCTTCCAGGTGAGGCAACACTTCACCTGTGAGTCGGCTGGGGTGATATACTGCATCCGGTGCTCCCGATGTGGCCTTTTATATATTGGCGAGACCCGACGCAGACTGGGAGACCGCTTTGCTGAACACCTACGCTCTGTCCGCCAGAGAAAGCAGGATCTCCCAGTGGCCACACATTTTAATTCCACATCCCATTCCCATTCTGACATGTCTATCCACGGCCTCCTCTACTGTAAAGATGAAGCCACACTCAGGTTGGAGGAACAACACCTTATATTCCGTCTGGGTAGCCTCCAACCTGATGGCATGAACATCGACTTCTCTAACTTCCGCTAATGCCCCACCTCCCCCTCGTACCCCATCCGTTATTTATTTTTATACACACATCCTTTCTCTCACTCTCCTTTTTCTCCCTCTGTCCCTCTGAATATACCCCTTGCCCATCCTCTGGGTTCCCCCCCCTTGTCTTTCTTCCCGGACCTCCTGTCCCATGATCCTCTCGTATCCCTTTTGCCTATCACCTGTCCAGCTCTTGGCTCTATCCCTCCCCCTCCTGTCTTCTCCTATCATTTTGGATCTCCCCTTCCCCCTCCAACTTTCAAATCTCTTACTCACTCTTCCTTCAGTTAGTCCTGACGAAGGGTCTCGGCCTGAAACGTCGACTGCACCTCTTCCTAGAGATGCTGCCTAGCCTGCTGCGTTCACCAGCAACTTAGATGTGTGTTGCTTGGTTTAGATGAAGATGGTTTCAAGTGCTGTGGCTGGAATGGTGGAGCAGACTCGATGTGCTGAATGGCCAGTGTCTGATCCTATATCTTATGGACTGACTAGTACAAAAAGTACAGATTTGTAAGCTCCATAGGTGGAGTTTTACATGCGATGCAGAGTGAAACAGTTGCCCCCTACCCACTCCCCACCCACTGTACCCTGCTCCCCCAGCAAGGACTGAGTGAGAACAGTGCCAATCATGAAAGGGGGTAGGTGGAATTTGGATATCTGAGTTGGGGTGGGGAGGTGGAGAGGGGTTTGGACTGTTATCCTTGTCTGCCCTCTGAATTATGCTAAAACTTAACACCCATCCCTTCCTTCCTGTCCTTTGTCCTATCACAGCCCAAACACCATTGTTGTCCAGCACCTCCATTCCCATCACAATGCAGGTTGGCCATGCCCCCCCCTTCAGAATCCCAACTCTGCTCTCCCAGGACACTGTAATACCCTGCTCCACTGCCATCACAAACTCCCCCCTCTATCTCTGCACACTGACCTTCCCCACCTCCCATCCACTCCCACGATGTCCCTGGCATTCTACCCAAGGGCAGGGCAGCCTGGCCTGTAGATGCTGAAGCTATTGTCCGATACCCTGCTGGAATCCTTGGATGCAGTCGAGCCAATGGCGAGAGAGAAGTGTGATTGTGCAGCCCCAGCCCTCCAGGATTGGGGAATTGAGAACTAGATGGCATAGGCTTAAGGGGAGAGGGGGTGGATTTAACAGGACCCTGCAGGGCAACTTTGTCATTCCGGGGATGGCCCGTATATGGGATGAACTGCCAGAGGAAGTGGTTGTGGCAGGTACATTAACAACATTTGAAAAACACTTGCACGGGTATATACATGGCGAAGATTTGGCAGGATGTAGGCCAGACATGGGTGAATGGGACCAGCGTAGCTGGACATCTTGGTCAACATGGAAGAGTTGGGCCGAAGGGCCTGTTTCTGTGCTTTATAACTCCGTAACCTGCCAGCAACCAACCCCCATCACAGAGAGGTGGCACCTCTGGCTGTCGTGGTTGTCAGTAACAGGATTGTTTTTCTGTTGAACAGATTTACAAGGCAAAAGGCTGGTGACTGGTGTGACAGAGGTCTCTGGTTCTCCTCCTGCGCCCCCAGCTCCTCGGCCCCCCACTCCGCCAGGGAAGCCTGACCAAGCCGCGAGGCCTCCTCCTGAGGACAAGAAGGAGCTGTGTCAGGAGGGAAGCGAGCCGGCAGCGGAAGGAAGTCCAGCCGGGGAAGCCGGTCGATGCGTCTGCAGTCTGACCCCAGCAGCATCCGGCCCGGACGTCTGGGATCACGGGGGCGAGTCGCAGCAGTCGGCGGGCAACCCGGAGAGCGGGGGAGTGAGGCTTGAGCACGCCAGGCCGCAGAGGGCGGCCAAGGAAGTCCTGAGAGCGGCCCTGGATGCCCAAAGCGGGTCGGCCCCACCGTCCGCCGTGCAGAAGGAGGCCTCCTGTGAGGAGCACACCGTGTTCCGCCGGCAAAGACTGGACTCCTTGAGCGAGACCAACGGACCGGACCTCCATCTCCCCGCCAGGCCGCCACCCCTGCTCTCCTTGCTGCCCTCGCCCAGACCCAAGGCTGCTGCACCTGCCCCTCTGAGCCTGGCTACCCGCGAAGGCAGCGCAGGAACCAGTATGACTCTGCCCAAGGTCAGGACCCCGCTGGTGCCCAGGGACAGCATCCAGCTGGCGAAGAAACACTGCAGCCAGCCGCAGGCCGGCGCCGAGAGGCCCAACCACATCGTCTCCATTGACATCCCCCCCTTCAAGCCGGCAGCCGTCCCACCGCCACCCGTGCAGCTGCAGGAGACGGACATCGACGACGTTTCCGAGCAGATGGAGACAGACGAGTGGGCCCCCGCTGCCGTCCACGACTCGTCCCGCTTTCCGCTGGAGTCCCCAGGCTCAGACTGCTCCAGGCGTGTCTCTACTACCAGCAGGCCCCCACCCCCACCACTGCATCGCTTTCCCTCATGGGTAAGATTACTTCCCCGGACCTTTGCCCAAGGTAGATTCTAACCCGCACCCCCCCACAACCCCACAAAGACATTGGAACTCTGTCAGCCCCACCCACCTGGATAAAGTGTCTTTACCATTCCCCACTGCAACGGTCTTCCAGTAAAAGATGACAGGATTGTCCTAAATACAAAGGCCATTCAACCCATTGTCTATGCTGGCCCTCAAGAATCATAGAACATAGAATAGTACAGCACAGTACAGGCCCTTTGGCCCACAATGTTGTGCTGACCCTTAAACCCTGCCTCCCATATAACCTTCCACCTTAAATTCCTCCATATACCTGTCTAGTAGTCTCTTAAACTTCACTAGTGTATCTGCCTCCACCACTGACTCAGGCAGTGCATTCCACACACCAACCACTCTCTGAGTAAAAAACCTTCCTCTAATATCTCCCTTGAACTTCCCACTCCTTACCTTAAAGCCATGTCCTCTTGTATTGAGCAGTGGTGCCCTGGGGTAGAGGCGCTGGCTATCCACTCTATCTATTCCTCTTAATCCCATCATGATGGGATGATGGTATAATCCCATCATTCCCATTCCAGAACATTCTTCTATCACCCCATCCCTCTCACGTGACCATCATCTCCTCCCAGTTCGACCACTCACCCACGCTACTGGCTATTTTCAGTGGCCGGTTAATCTGCCAACCCGCACAACTTGGGGACTTCAGGGAAATCTGAAATCCTGGGGTGGGGGTGTGTGGAATCCCTCACAAGTCACAGTGAGAACGTGCGCACCCCACACAAATAACTCTTGGGTTAGGTTTGTACCCGGGCAGGTGGAGCTGTGAGACCATGGCACTAACCACATCCGCTGGGGCTTAGTATTACCCTCTGGCTGTGTAACTGTCTATTCTGACATTGCCGAGCAACGTAAGGGAGATCTTTCAATTGCCCTCTCAAGGTGACAAGGTCCCACCCCATTTACAATGACATTGCCTCTCCCCCATCAGTTTCTAATATGGCAGGGTACTGGGCCCCTGTGAACCCAGAGTGCGGGACACTTCCACTAATCCACACTGTAGAGTTTGGTGCTGACCGGCCTGCAGAGTTACTGGGTGTACTTTGTTATTAGTCCAACGCACTGTCAATTCACTGTTTTAAAAGGTGTTCAGTTAACCAGGAAAGTTCACTGGGTCTCAAGATGAGATGGTGGGCAGTGAGGAAACGCAGCCCTGGTGATAGGCAGAGGAATTGGGCAAGTGCTGAGTGGGACATGATTCCCAACTCTTGCTCCCTCTCTCCGCGCACCCCATCCGCGCCCCCGTCATCCACGTCCCCCCATCCACATCCCCCCCTCATCCACGTCCCCCCCATCCACATCTCTCCCCCATCCACGCCCCTCCCCCTCTCACCCACGCCCACCACTGCCTTCACCGCAGCCCATCCCCACTATGCTCACACACAGGAGGCGACGATGCAGCTCCTTGTCCTCGTCTGTCAGAATCCACAAGTGTAAGCCATTCCTTCCCAAAAGGCAGGAAAAGGACAATTACTGGAATGGCATGTCTCGGCTTTCTATTTAATTCCTGTCAAAGCTGCTTATTGTGTGAATGATCTGAGCTTCCGACTGACAGCAGCACAGGCGAGTCCCGACAGGCCCCGCTTGTACTCGGGTGACTACACCACAGACAGCATCAATAGCAAGACAGCTCACACATACACCATGAACTGTCTGTGTTCAAAACGTCATCTCTCTCGCAAAGTAGTATTGAGTGTTGAATTTGATATCATCTGCTCCTCTCTGCAGGGTAACCTCCCTGTCTGCAGACAGGCTGGGTGTGTCTAGTGCCTTGTCTTGCTTGGAATGGCATGGGAAGAGTGGAGAATGGTTTGTCTATAGGATAATTCTCCCAGGATCACAAGTGGCTTCCCTCTCTCTGTAGAACAGCTTGTCACTGTGTAAAAGAGCCTGGGACAAGACACACTGCAGGTGCTGGACCCTGAGTGAGGCCTCTGTCGGTCAGGGTTGACCATGGATAATGCGGCCTAGCTGTCTAGATACACAGGCCAGGGCAGTACGATATGGAGAGCAAGCTGTTGCTCATGTAGCAAGCTCCCCCTCCCCACACACCCGATGAACCCAAAGGAACGGCAGAGACCGATACAGTTTGGTAGCAGCAGCGTTGCAGGAGTTGTCAATCAGTGCTGAGCTTAACATGGGACTGCCTTAGGAAGTCCAGCTCTGGATTTTTTCCTTGGGGTTTACTGCCGAAGCCTTCCCCGTGAGTGGGTACAGCCCCAAGGCAGCGGAGGTTTGAAATCAGAGTTTTCCTTCTCCTAGATGAGCTGCCAACCATGGCTGATGTGCCCCATCTGCCCAAAGTGACTGGTTTTAAGGCACCAGTAACCCACCTTTGCCCCTTTCTCCTGTCAGTAGAAATGGTTCCGCCAGGTTCAGTGTTAGGCCACATGTGAAGGCCAGGAGCTGGACTTGGTGGTCAGAGGCTGTTTGAGGTGCTCGCCATTGGGAGTATTGGATAGGTAGTGGGAGCTTGCCCCTATTACCCCACCCCACCCCTGCCCCCGCCTATAACAACCTCAAGGAACCTGGAATCTGGGAGAAAAAAGAAAAATTGCAGGAAGAGCTGAGCCGGTGAAGGCGAGGGAATGTAGCAAGGTCCATGTCTGGACTGCCTTGTAGGGTGGCCAGTCTCCATAGTTACAAAGACCTATCTCTGTAAACACACTGGGTTTGGTGAAGGGTGGAGTCTGTGTGTCCGAGGACCTCTGTGGAGACATGAGACTGCTGGCACTGAAATCTGGAACAACAATCCTTGGGGGAACTTGGGGAGTCAAGCAGCATCTGTAGGGGTTGGGAGAAGTCGTTGCAGCGTTTCGGGTCAAAAGCCTGCATCAGAATTATTCTGTGGACGTCTTTCCTGTAGAATTCTTTTCTTTCTACATATGGTGGCCATCCTCCCATCTGTGGGGTTGGAGAATCGTCTCCCCTGCATCCATTTGTGTAGGCTGGACACCCTTCTGTAGTAAAGTACAGTGGCCAATCCCAGTAACTATAATCTCTGTTCTCTGTAGTTACAGAGGCTGTCTCCATGTACATTTCTAGAATGCTTTGTTTGTGTACATAATCCTATCTCCAAGGATAGTTCAGTGCACAGAATGTCTTCTCCCCACATACAAGGGCTTTGTGTATAGAAAATTTCACAAGAATGATCCCAGGCTTACTTATGAGGAGCATATGATGTCACTGGGCCCGTACTTGATGTAAATCATAAGGATGGGGGTGAGGATCTCATTGATACCGACCGGATGCTGAAAGGCCTGGATGGAGTGGACTTGGAGAGGATGTTCCCATGAGTAACAGAGTCTTGGAGCTCAGGGCTCAGCCTTCCAACTGGGATGAGGTGGTGAATCTGCGGAAATCATTACTGAAGAATGCCATAAAGGGCCAAATAATTGGGAGAATTTAAGACAGAAATGGACAGGCTTTTGATTGGTAAGGGGGTTAAGAATTACCAGGATTAAGCAGGAGAATGGGGTTGGGAAATATTTTGCTGCTCTCTATCCGCAGAGTTGGTGGAGCTGCTGCCTAACGGCTCCAATAATCCAGGTTCAGTCCCGACGGGTGCCGTCTGCGTGCAGTTTGGATTTCCCCTCGCGTCAGAAAGGTGTATGGGTTGCCGGGTTAATTGGCCATGTCAATCACCGTGTGTGTGTGTGTGTCTGTGTCTGTGGGGGTGGGGTGTGTGTGTGTGTGTGCGTGCGTCTGTGGGGGCGGGGTGTGGTGTTGCAGAAAACGTGGAGAGAATAGAAGAGGATGAGACGAAATGGGCGTTTGCTGGTCGACAGATACTCCGTTGTCCGAGTTCTGTTTGACTATGAGTTTATTTATTTTGAGAAAGTGTGGACTAGGCCCTTCTGGCTCTTCAAGCTGCACTGCCCAGCAACCCGAGATTTAACCCCAGCCTCATCACGGGACAAGTTAGACTGACCAATCAGCCAGCACATCTTTGGACTGTGGGAGGGAACTAGAGCACCTGGAGAAAACCCACGCATTCCATTGGGAGGATGCTGGAATTGAACTATGAACTCCAACCCCCCCCCCAGCTGTAATAGCGTCGCACTAACTGGCTTTACAATGAGAATTTGATTATATTTGATTTATAATTTAGTAGAAGATTTAACAGTGATCTGGGGAGAAGTGAATTTTTATTGATTATAGAGCAATGAAGTTTTTCCACTATGTGGAGTAATTAATACCACTGCAAGGTGTTCCAATTGAGAATTTAAACTTGAAATGTGGTTATCACCAGTAAAGGGAGCAGGCGCAGGCCATTTGACCCTCCTGGCCTGTTCTGTCACTCAGTGTGATCACAGCTGATCCTGTGTCTCAATACCATATCCTCATGTGCCTTTGTCTCCAGAAATCTATCGACCCCTGTAATTAAATTCACCAAATCGGCTTCCACTGCTGACTGTGCTGGAGGATGCCACAGGTTCTCCACTCTCTGAGTGAAGGAGAGCCTCATCTCAGTCCCAAATGCTTTGTTCCGTATCCTGAGACCGTGACCAGGAATCTATAGCTGATGGATAAGGGGGGAATGGATTGCAGAGGTGAAAATGGAAGGATACTCACCCATACCAGACACGGTTGGATAATTAATTGGTAGCCCATTCCCAATTCTGTGCGTCTTAGTCAGAATGGTCTGCCTATAGAAATACATTCCTTCAGAATCTTTCAAAGCCTCAGACCTTCTCAAAAACTTCAAACCCTTGACAGATTTAGTTTTTGCGGTGTAATAGAGAAAGCTTGTAGGAAGCATACTTGTTCTAACATTTGCCATCATTTAGCCATTGTGAGCTCCAAATAATCTGTCTTGGTGCATGAGGAAGTCGGTGCGTCAAGTGGCACTTGTTTGGGGTTTGGGGACGCTGGGCTAGAGGTAGGAGTCAACAACTTTTTGGGTCAAATTTCATCAGGGCACTGACAATTTTCTTCCCCCCTCTCCCCCACCCCCAGCAAATCCTGCTGGACCCGTGGAGTTCCTCCAGCAGTTGTTTCCATGCTCCAGATTCCAGCGTCTGCATCCTCTGCTGTGTCCAGTTGGGCCTTGGGCAGAAGTTGCAACCCACTGACGCACAGCTGGCTCATTGTAGTTAAGGACCATGATGGCTGTACGGTGACACCCTTCGCTCACACTGCACTCATTCAGGATGAGTTTTTTAACTTCAGACGCAGGATTAGTGTTGCCCTCCGATGAACATATCCCCTTGCCTTTTCAGGAGGGTCGGATCTACGCCTTGGCAAAGTCGGGCATGAGGATGTCGGATGTGACCTTGGGAGCTAACCCCTCTAAGAGACGTAAGTGTGTTTGTTCAGGTAAAGACGGTTATTTGTCACATACAGTGAAACGTACAGCAAAAATAGAGTAAACAACGTCTTTCAGAAGGAAGTGTTCTAGGGCTCATGAACCTGAGTCTACAACCCTTGGCAGCCTCTTGTGATCCTGTGCTGTGGGCCTTTCTACCAGGCTGTGGTGTAGTCGGTCAGAATGCTCTCCTCTGTACACTATATAGACATTTTGAAGAGTCTTTTGTAACATACTGCTTCTCTCACCCAGTTCATGAATGTAAGCCTCTGTCCGAGTGCACGAACGTCCTGTGTGTGTGTCAGTATGTTGTAAGCAGAGCCAGAGCATGTATATGAGAGCTTGCATTAGATACAACACCGGAGGTCTCGAGCAACTATAGATTAACCTCCCACACACTGCTGGTCAAACAAACCCGGGGGAAAGATCAATTCAAACACATCTTTTCTTTGTTTTTCTCTGAAAAATTGCTTATCATCTGTTCTGCAGCTGGATACAGGGGCAGCTGAAGATGAGATGTTGTGAGATGAGATTGGGCCTTGAGGAATGTGTCTGACCAGGGTTGGGGGCCTCTTTTGAATGGGCTGTGTGGTGCAGCGTGAAGAGCCTCCAGTTGTCTGACCAGGGCCAGTGGTTTGGTTAAATAGACCATTGATTAGAGAACCGCAGAGATGGTCTCCAACCTGATGGCATGAATATCGATTTCTCAAACTTCTGGTAGTGCCCCTCCCCCTCTCCTTCACCATTCCCCCATTTAGTTTTCCCTCTCTCACCTTGTCTCCTTACCTGCCCTTCACCTCCCTCTGGTGCATCTCCTTCCCTTTCTTCCATGGTCTTCCGTCCTCTCCCATCAGGTTCCCCCTTCTCCAGCCCTGTATCTCTTTCACCAACCAACTTCCCAGCTCTTTACTTCCCCCGCTCACCCTCCCACTCTCTCTGTTCCATCTATCACCTGCCACCTTGTACTTCTTCCTCCCCTCCCCCCACCTTCTTACTCTGACTTCCAGTCCTGCTGAAGGGTCTCGGCCCGAAACATCGACCGTACTCTTTTCAATCGATACTGCCTGGCCTGCTGAGTTCCTCCAGCATTTTGTGTGTGTTGCTTGGATTGGAGAAACTTGCTTTGCTTTCTGTGGTGAGGGGGTAACCTGTTTGAAATATGTATTTTTATGAGAGGCACAGACAGACTAGATGGTCTTTCTCCCCCAGAGTGGAAACATCAAATTCTAAAGGTCATAGGTTAAAGGTAAGAAGGAGGAAGCTTAAAGAAGTCAAGCAAGTCCAGATTTCTAACTTGGGATGTTGTAGAGCCTGGAACCTACAGCCTTGGGGAGGCTGCGGAAGCAAATGCAATAGGAACACTTGGACAGGTGGAGGATGGAGAAATGTGGATCACTTGCAGGAAGGCAGACAGGATTATTTAAACTTGCTCTCGTGACTGGCATGGACATCGTGGACTAGAGATCCTGTATCACGCTGTACCCTACTGTGAGATGTGCAAATGGAACAGCTTTCCCAGGGGAATGGGAGTCTCAGGTTGTCGGGTCTGACTGTCTCCACTCGAGCACTGCAGCCCACATTGCAAATCAGACAGAAAGCTCCACCCTCCACATCCCCGATTAACCTGAAGTATGCAGGCTGTGTTCACTGGCAAATCTGCATCAGCTCAGCGTCAAAGCACTAAATAAACAGGCTGATGGAGACCGGAGCTGGAACTGGGTCAATAATTTTTGAAGGAAGCAAAACGACAGCAGTGAAAAGATCAAGAGTTCTGCTGTCTGCCTTGTGATTAGGTGCTATTTCTGTCTCCTGACTATTTTCAGCTGGAATTGATGGCTTTGTGGCGTCTTACACTCTCCACCAAAGGAGGGAAGGAGGGAGCTGCTTTTGAAATCCAAGAAGTTTTCAATCCCCTGTAGCTGCCATCATCAGTAACCACAATCAGGATGGAGAGGGCTGACTCCATTACCTTGGAAAGTACTAAAGGAATGGGTATTTCAGTCCTCCAACTGACTTAACCGATCTGTAAGCCTCCAGCTCCCTTGATTTTCACTTGGGTTTTCAGAGTGTCGGACTTTTGGGTCCTTGCAGGATGGGGTCCGATGGTATCACCAATGCTTAATTCGGGGTTGATCAGGAAGGAAGTGGCTGTGCTCCACTGGAGAGAGCCCGCCCCGAGACAGGAGGCAGTCAAAGTCCAGACAAGCCGATTGGTTTAACTTCATGTGGCCAGGAGCAGCAGGAAAGGGGGGAAGGTTTATCTTCCAGTAATGTGGCTCCCCCTCCTGGAGGATCATGGTAGTTGTTGATAGGGAGACGCTTCCTGCTGTGGCTCGCCCTTTCATAAGAAGGCATTGCCCGCATAAAGTAGAGAGGACAGGCTGGCTTTTGTCTTTGGAGCTCTCTTCCCTGAAGGGTGGTGTGGGCAGGGTTCTTGAACGTAGATAGATTCGTGGAAAGCAAGGAGGTGAAAGACGATGAGAGGTAGGTGGAAACAGAGGGTCAAGTCTGGATGCGTGGTCAGTTGTTTCACTCTTGGTGGGGCACTTTTCGTTGCACTTCACCCTCCGGCAGGGTCACCTACTGTAGATGTCTCCCAGGTCAGCCTTGACTTTGTTAAATGGCAGAGCAGGCTTGTGGGACTGATTGGTTGGTGTATTCCTACTCCTGTGTATGCTATCCTCATCCTTGTTCTGACCAGCTCCATGGGCAAAAGGATGAAAGAGACCTGAGAGAGGGCCTTGGAGAAGTAGGAATTGCACATCAGGGAGCTTGCAACAATGGCTGAGCTGGCACCAGAACCCCCTAACCTTCATCCATCTTTGTCTCCCTCCCCTCCTGGTTCCATCCTCTCACTTCACACAGTCTGGTTTCAGCTGCCGTTCACCTCTCTCCAAGGATTCCCAATCGAGCACTGTTTGTTCCCTCCAGCAGCTGGCTCCCATCTTTACACTCCCCTCCCACCCCCCACTGTTTTGTAAACACGAGAGTCTGCAGACGCTGGAAATCTGGAGGAACACACGCACGCTGCTGGAGAAACCCTGCATTTTGTTGACTACGTGGAACAGTCCATGTTCCAAGTCTGCAATGGAAGTGCATCCCAACCCCTTCTGCGCTGCATCAACGACTGCATTGGTGCTGCTACCTGCACATGTGTTGAGATCGTTGACTTCATCAAATTTACCTGCAACTTCCATCCTGCCCTCAGATTTACCTAGTTCATCTCGGAAACCTCTCTCTCTTTTCTCAATCTCTGTCTCCATCTCTGGAGACAGTCTATCCACTGATACCTTTTATAAACCTACTGACTCTCATGGCTATATCTGTTCCCACCCTGTCACTTGTAAAAATACTATTCCTTTCTCTCAGTTTTTCCATCTCTGCCACATCTGTTCCCAGAATGAGGCTTTCCGAACGGTCCTTTCAGGGGAAGTGACACTTCACCTGTGAATCTCTTGGGGTCATCAGCTGTCTCTGGAGCTCTTGGTGCAGCCTCCTTGACATTGGTGAGACCAGATGTAGATTAGGGGACCACTTCATCAAGCATTTACATTCCATCCGTCATAAAAAGCCGGGCTTTCCCGGTGGCCACCTGAAAAATATTAATTCTGCTTTGCATTCCCATTCTGATATGTCGGTCTATGGCCTCTACTGCCCACGATGAGGCCTCTCTCAGGCTGAGGGAACAACACCTCACATTCCGTCTGAGTGGCCTCCAATCTGGCGGGACAAATATTGATTTCTCTAACTTCTGGCAATTTCTAAACCCTCCCCTTCTCTATTTTTCCATTCCCCATTCTGCCTCTCCTCTTACTCCTTCTCCATACCTGTCTCTCACCTCCCTCTGGTTCCTTCCTTCCCATTCTCCCATGATCCACTCTGCTCTCCTATCAGATTCCTCCTTCTTCAGACTTTAACATCCCAGCTTCTCACTTTATTCCCCTCCTCCGCCCCCACCTACCCATCATCCCCTCTCTTGGTTCCACCTATCACCTCCCAGTTTGTACATCTTCCCCTCCCCCGCCTACCCATCATCCCCTCTCCTGGTTCCACCTATCACCTTCCAGTTTGTACTCCTTCCCCTCCCCCGCCTACCCATCATCCCCTCTCCTGGTTCCACCTATCACCTTCCGGTTTGTACGCCTTCCCCTCCCCCGCCTACCCATCATCCCCTCTCCTGGTTCCACCGATCACCTTCCAGTTTGTACGCCTTCCCCTCCCCCACCTACCCATCATCCCCTCTCCTGGTTCCACCTATCACCTCCCAGTTTGTACTCCTTCCCCTCCCCCACCTACCTATTCTGGCTTCTTTTCCCCTCCTTTCCTGCCTTGATGAAGGATATTGGCCCAAGACATCGACTATTTATTCCTCTCTTGTGTTTGTTCCATCTGTTTTCCTCCTTTTCCTCTGTTTTTTTAATCATATTTATTTTTATTTGGAGATGCAGCGCCAAGTACCTCTTTCTGGCCCTTTGAACTAATATCCCCGACACCCCCTCGGTTTTACCGTAGCCTAACTGGGGAGCAACTTTCAATGATCAGTCCCTCTGGACTGTGGGAGGAAACCGGAGAAAACCCATACATTCCACAGGGAGGAGATACAAACTCCTTACAGAGGATTGCTGGGATTGAACTCTGATGCCCCGAGCTGTAATGGCATCGCACTAACCATGGCCCTGCATTTGTCTGCGTCCATCTATCATTCACCTGGCAGTCTCTCAGTTCTACCCCTACTCACGATCCCTACCTGGCACCACCTGCCTGCTCACGTACCTCTTTCCAGGTCCGCCAACCACCTCAGAATTCTTTCTTGCCTCTGACCACCTTCTTCTCTATACTGGCCATCTCACCTCTCGATTCTCGGTCCAGACGCAGGGTGTCAACCCAAAGAATCGGCAGTTTCTTTGCCCCGCAGGTGCTGCTCGATGTACTGAGCTCCTCCTGCAGATTGTCTGTTGCTCTGGATTCGTGCATCTACGGTCTCTTGTCTCCCCACTCGCTGTCATCACTGCCATTGCTGGGGCCTGCCCAGGCCAACTTTGAAGCCGTTCTCATTGGCCCTGGCTCCCCAATGGGGCAACTTGGTAGAGTAGTTGGACAAGTCTTTGTAAACACAAGGGACAATGTTGGGGGTGGAGGGGGGGGGGGAACGTGGTGTTGTGACACACCAAGCCAAGGTGGTCAGCAATTCTGGAAATAAGACAATCTAGGCTGGGTCTTGCAAAGCAAGCATCAGGCTCTTGGTTCTTGTGTTAACCTCCTCCGTTTCTCTGTCCGTTCCCCAGTGTCGAACCTTCCTGCAGGTATCACATCTGGCTCATTCACTCAGCTCATCTACAAGAACGTGACGGTTCCTGTCTACACCACCTTGAAAGGGGTAGGTAGGATGAGCAGTTTTACGTACAGTAGGCTGAAGGCCAGGTGTGAGCCTGGAACCCCTGATCCTCGCATCAGTCCCTTTGTTACCCAGCGGAACCAGACTGCAGGGAGACTGGCCTGCTTCCCCAAGCAGCACAGAGGGGCAGCTTTGAGATGCCAAGAGGGCGTCCTTAGTTAACCAGAAAACACTGGGAATACTCAGCAGGCTGAGCAGCATCTGCAGAGAGACAGCCAGGGTTAACGTTTCAGTTTGAAGAAGTGGGAAAGAGCAAACGCAGGCTAATTTGCAAGGATTCCCAAGCTGGGTTGCACAGACTCCTCAGTTAATGGTAGGATCTGTGGCAGAAAAAAGGTCGGAAACCCCTGGTTTAGGGAGAGATGAATAGGAGAAACAAAATATTCCTTAGTGAGGCTTGGGTTTATTTATTGAGATACAGCACAGAATAGGCCTATCTGGCATACCACCCAGCAACCCCCAATTTAACCCTCACCTAATCACGGGACAATTTACAATGACCACTTAACCTACTAACCGGTACGTCTTTGGGCGGTGGGTGGAAACCGGAGCACCTGGAGGAAACCCACGCAGTCACGGAGTGAATATACAAATTCCTTACAGGAAGGTAGTGGGATCACAACGTTGATGATGCTGTTTGATGGGTAGGTTAATTTGGATGTTGGGAAAGAGAGAAAATGCAACCGAACAGGTATATGAAAGCTGGTTATTTTATTTTCAAGAGTACTCTGATGCAGTGAGAAAACGGCTTGTGTGTTACAAAGATAGAGCTCAGAGTAGTTCGAGCCACCCCACAATGCTGATTTAACCCAGGCCTCCCGGCCCTTCGAGCCACCCCACAACGCTGATTTAACCCAGGCCCTTCGAGCCACCTCACAATGCTGATTTAACCCAGGCCTCCCGGCCCTTCACACCACCCCACAACGCTGATTTAACCCAGGCCCTTCGAGCCACCCCACAATGCTGATTTAACCCAGGCCTCCCGGCCCTTCGAGCCACCCCACAATGCTGATTTAACCCAGGCCTCCCGGCCCTTCGAGCCAACCCACAATGCTGGTTTAACCCAGGCCTCCCGGCCCTTCGAGCCAACCCACAATGCTGATTTAACCCAGGCCTCCCGGCCCTTCACACCACCCCACAATGCTGATTTAACCCAGGCCTCCCGGCCCTTCACACCACCCCACAACGCAGATTTAACCCAGGCCCTTTGAGCCACCCCACAACGCTGATTTAACCCAGGCCTCCCGGCCCTTCGAGCCACCCCACAACGCTGATTTAACCCAGACCTCCCGGCCCTTCGAGCCACCCACAATGCTGATTTAACCCAGGCCTCTCGGCCCTTCACACCACCCCACAACACAGATTTAACCCAGGCCCTTCGAGCCACCCCACAACGCTGATTTAACCCAGGCCTTCCGGCCCTTCACACCACCCCACAACGCTGATTTAACCCAGGCCCTTCGAGCCACCCCACAATGCTGATTTAACCCAGGCCTCCTGGCCCTTTGAGCCAACCCACAATGCTGATTTAACCCAGGCCTCCCGGCCCTTCGAGCCACCCCACAATGCTGATTTAACCCAGGCCTCCCGGCCCTTCGAGCCACCCCACAACGCTGATTTAACCCAGGCCCCTCGAGCCACCCCACAATGCTGATTTAACCCAGGCCTCCTGGCCCTTTGAGCCAACCCACAATGCTGATTTAACCCAGGCCTCCCGGCCCTTCGAGCCACCCCACAACGCTGATTTAACCCAGGCCCTTCGAGCCACCCCACAATGCTGATTTAACCCAGGCCTCCTGGCCCTTTGAGCCAACCCACAATGCTGATTTAACCTAGGCCTTCCGTCCCTTCGAACCACCCACAATGCTGATTTAACCCAGGCCTCCCGGCCCTTCGAGCCAACCCACAACACGGATTTAACCCAGGCCTCCCGGCCCTTCGAACCATCCCATCTCAGCAACCCTACAATGGGGATTTAACCCTGACCTAATCACGGGATGTCTTTGGACTGTGGGAGGAAGCCAGAGGACCCGGGGAAAACCCACACGTTCCACAGTTATGCCATATATACAAGTGTATCAAGGATCAAAAACAAAACAATGCAGAGTTTAGTTGCAGAAGAAGTGCAGTGCAGCTCAGAGCAGTAGGGAATGCCCAGCAGGCCAGGCAGCGTCCGTGGTGAGAGAAAGTCTGAGTTAGTATTACTGCTGGGTGGCTTACTGTTCAGTTTTAATACAGATCGAGAAAGCGGGTTGCCTGAAAGAGTTGGATTTGAGTGAAAGAACGGAGGCTACGACTTGCCCAATAGAAGGTGACATGCTGTTTCTCATCGACGTGTGTGCTGGAGGTCAAAGACAGGTCAGAGTGGCTTGGCTTTATCAACTCATAGGCATCCCTGGCAGGGCTGGCATCCTTTGGAGGCTACGAGTTGGTAGTTGCCTTCTTCCGCTCCCATATGGTGAGGTCTGAGTCCATATAGTAAGGTCTGAGTAATCATGGATCATGATGGGAGGCTTACTCCTGAAGGAGATAGTTCAGTAGGGCTCTTTAGAAAGTAATAACAAAGCCAAAGAAAGCATGTCTTCAACAGAAGTAAGAACAGCATCTGCTGAAAACACCAAGAGAGTTGGGCAGCTTCTGTTGCAGGAGTATAAAATTAGAAGGTAGGGATTGATGGAAAGGGATGAAGGAATCTGAGGGACATTTTTCTTCACCCACAGAGTGATGAGTACCTGGAACACTCTACCAGCAAGAGTGTTCCCTGACACTTGAGAAGTGTTTCAACGAGCACATGAATCGCTTCGGTGTGGAAAAACAGAGATTGGTGGGATGAGTACAGGTTGCTGCCCATTGGTGGGCATGGAGAGAGGGGCAGAATGGCCTGTTTTCCAAGCTGTGTGGGAATCAGGGAGCGTAGATGTGTACGGGAAAGGAAATAAGTTAATTTCAGATGCGCTGGAATGGGCTTGCCCTCTGGGCTGGTACAGGTTGGCAGGTGAATTCTGCTGTAGGCAGAATCTGGGGGTGTGACTGTGGAGAGCTGGGGTCGGTGACGGGAATAAAAGGGGTTAATGTACAGTACTGTGCGAGAGTCTGAGCCACATGTACATCACTAGGGTGCCTGAGGCTTCTGCCCAGTACTGTAGTAATTTTGTTTATGGTACTGTAGTGCTGCCGCAATAAAAAAACATATTTCATGACATCTGTGAGGGATGATAAACCTGATTCTGATTTGGGTCTCGGTGATGGACTGAGAGTGGGAAGTGGTCAGAGAGAGGGGAATCATGGTTGGGAAAAGGGGAAGGGAGAGGGGAGGGATTTCAGTAATGAACAATATTCCAAATGTTTGGAATCAAATGACCTTGCCTGGTGTCTCTGGGCTGGTTGTGTCTACACCTGCTCCACCCCTCACCCCTCCCGTGGACTCCAGGCAAGGAACTGGGTTGCAGGCAGGATAGTGTGTGCTAAAAGTAATGCCGCATTTGTCTTGCTGGAATTTGACAGAAAGCAACACAGATTAGCAACATTCCCTTCCCCGACGAGTCCTCGGGATCTGACGACGACAGCAGTTCCCAGGCCAGCTTCCGAACGTCCACCGCAGGGTCAGAGTCGAGGAAAACCAACGGCCCCGGGAGCCCCCGAGCCGTGAAAAGAGGTGGGTGGTCAACGAGATCTGGCCGAGGAGCCCAGTGAGTGAGCATGTCTCCAACATCACAGCTGACGTCTCCTCGCGGTGCGGCAGGGCGGGAGGTAGCAAAGCAGCAGATTCCCGGAAGGTGGAGTCACCAGCTGAACAAGGCATTTGGCAAGCTGGCCTTCAGTCAGGGCACCGAACACAGAGGGTCGTGTTCCAGTTGCACAAAGTGTCGGCGTTTGGAATATCGTGTTCAGTTTTGGTCAGCCTGCTGTTGAATGAGTGCAGTGGAGACTTTATGAGGATGTTGCTGACTCTGGGACTTGAGGGACTGAGTTACATCGCGAGGTTGAGTTGGTCGGGAGGGTAGAAGAACGAGGGGTGATCTTATTGAGTTTATGGAGTCGGGTGTATAGAGGGTCAATGTGCGCAGTCTTTTTCTCCCAGGTTTGGGGAATTAAGAACAAGAGGGCGTAGGTTTAAGGTGAGAGCACAAAGGTTTAACAGGAGCCTCAGAGCAGCCTTTTCACCCAGAGGATGGTCAATGTATTGAATGAGCTGCCAGAGGAAGTGGCTGAGGCAGGTACATTATCCACAGTTCAAAGAGACCTGAACAGGACCATGGATAGGAAATGTGAGATGGATATGGGCCATATACAGGCAAATGTAGCGAGCTTAGATGGGAATCTTGGTCAGTATGAGCCAGCTGGGCTGAAGGGCCTGTCTCCTTGCTGTATGACTCTGTAAAGGAAACGTGGCAACTGATCTGCAGAAAGGGTCTGACCAGTGGAGATCTGGATGGCCAGAGGCTTTGTCTACAAGAGAGCACCATTCCCACAGAGGTGTGAACACACCAATACGCTGGGCTTTGTGTGTTTCATCAAAGTAAGGGCAAGTTGAGAATGTGTTTAAAAAGGCAAACAGCACCCTGGCCTTTATGAGTAGAGGCATAAAGAACATGGAAGCTTGTGGAGCTTAATAAAACACTGATTGGGACACAGCTGGTGTAATGTGTCCAGTTGGGACACAGCTGGTGTAATGTGTCCAGTTCTGGCGCCATACTTTAGGGAAGATGTAAAAGACTTTCGGGGAGTGTTGAGGAAAAAATGTTACTTAAAAAAACAATCCAGGATGAGGGACTTCAGTTACGTAGCTACAGTTCTCCTTGGACAGAGGAGGTGAGGGGGTGAATAATCGAGGTTTTTACAACCAAGAAGATAGGTAGAATAGACAGAAACTGTCCTCGTTAGTGTTAGAGGGGAAAGACTTGAGGCAATGGCAGGAAGAACCAAATGTGACACGTAGGGAAGTTTTCCTTAAAGCACGTAGTTAATATCTGCAATGTATCAGCAGGAACGGTAGTGGAGGCAGATTCACTGAAGTATCTGATAGAAAAGAACCAGTAGCACTCTTGGAGAGGGCATGAGATTGGCACTGACTGAATATCTCTGGCATAGAGACAGTATGTCTAATGGGGCAAATAGACTCCTCTTGGGCTCTAACCACTCTGATTCTTTTACAAAGCTGACTGTTGTGAGTATTCACCCTTAAAAACAATGATCAGTTAGGCACACAGAATCTGTATTAACTGACAGACAGCTTTATTAGTTCAACTAACAACAAACTTGCAAATCATGCAAGACTAAATACCTGTGCACACATCCGCTAAGCTTCCCTGACCCTTCCTGACCAGTCAAAGACTGACTGTCTACTGTCTGATACCCGGGAGAAGGAGTCCTCTCAACCCCAATGCAATCTACACATTTTTACTTCTACGATCAGTGGTCTCCACAGATCTGTTGCTGCCTGTACTGTGCACCTTCTTGGGGAGAGGATGGTCCAATTCACCTGGTTAAACAGGAGTCCAGCAAGCTGGAAGTGGCCTTAAAGTTGGAGTTGGGCTGTTAGTTGCAAAAGAAGGAAGCATGTCCCGGATGTGGACTTGAGTTCAGTGCGTAAACTGGAGAGGCAGTGGTCCTCCTTAAAGCAAAGGAGGTGGACAGCACGAGTGATCAAGGTAGTTGCAGTCAAGAAGGATGTAGGTAGAATAAACAGAAACTGTTTCCACTTGTGGAAGAAACGACAGGCAAAGAAAGGGATGATTGTCAGAAAGAAATGTTATGAAATGTGTAGTTGGAGTTGTCTTACTGATCTGACAGGGTAACCAAGCCATCATCCTTCATTGGTCTAGTCCCTCATGGAGCTGTCCTACTCTGTGCACCTGAGCCCACGAGTGAGGGCAGTGGAATTCACATTATGTATGTGTGTGTGTCTCTCTCTCTCTCCCCTCAGGCGTCTCCATGTCCTCTGTCAGCTCGGAAAGTGATTACGCCATCCCTCCTGACGCCTGTTCTGTAGACAGCGATTATTCCGAGCCTGAACACAAACTCCTCAGGACCTGTTCCATCTACTCCGCAGAGAGCAACTGCAACGTAAGCTGACCGCAGACCGCTTTCTCTCCTGGTACATTAGAGTCCTGAATGGTCCTTGGCTGAAATATTGATCGGGGATTGGGAAAGCAGTCACTTAATGATGGTGTTCATCCAACAGTATCAGTCCTCTCTCTCCAACTTCACATCACCAGTCCCTTTCCACAGCTGTTATAGATCTGATCAAATTCTTAGATATGCAAATCAAAGCAATTTTGCATTTTGACTGTAACGTTAAGGAGATGCAATTGTGGTTGGTGGCATTGAAGACCAAAGCACCTTGCATTTCCACCGCACCTCTTGCCCACACTAATTACCAGGAGCTCCACAGTATTACCCTAAGCTCTTAAGGCTTAGTAATGGGACGAGAGGCAGAGGGGTTTGGGAAGGGAACCTGAGAGTTTGGGGCCCAGGCAGCCAAAGGCACAGCTGCCAATGGCAGGATGACAGGAAGCGGGGGGGGTACAAGAAGTGGCAGAGTGATTATTTTAGTGAAGGGGGTATGTGGCTGAGGGAGGATGGGAAGGGATTGGTAAGTAGCAGTGTACCTGTTTAAGAACCTGGCCCAAGTTCACAGTTCCAGGACCATTCGCAGGTCGCCCTGGGTGTGTCTTTCCCAGCAGTGCTGATACCTCATTGCCTTATGGGTCAGGAGATTGTAAGCCCAAGGTGATTGGATAGAAAGTGTCTTCATGTGACTTTTCACCTCTTGATGAGTGATGTGATTGGATGGGAAGTGTAGTCACATGATACTGCCCCACCTCCACCTCTCCACATGATAAAACTAAGAGGATATATGGATCTTCCAACTCCATCCAGAGCATCGCTACTAGATACTGCTGTTGTTTTTTCAGCCACCTACCCTTCCTTGGGAAGTGGGTGCTAGGTTTTCCTCGCTGTCCTTTCACACCACGTTAGACTCTGTGCCCACCTGAAGCGGTCGCCTAATCTACCAGTCAATTCTTGAGTCATTTCTGTGCCTGTTGCGTAGCCACAGCCACAGCAGACTGCCTGACCCACCCACCACTGTGTTGGTTGCAGGAGCCTTTGGAAAAATCTGGGTACCTGCTGAAGATGGGAGGCCGCGTAAGGACGTGGAAAAGGCGATGGTTCACGCTGAGGAACAGCGAGATCCTTTATTACAAGTCGCCCGTAAGTAACCCTGTCCTGAACAGGGACGTCGTGATACAGTCAGAGCTACAGTTACGTTGGGGGCTGTGGGATCCAATTTTTGAGGCCACTGTAATTCCCAAGGACTACGTTGTACTTCCAGAGTGACGTCATCCGCAAGCCCCAAGGCCAGATTGAGCTTGGCTCCTCCTGTCGTATTGTGCGTGGGGAGGGAGCGCAGACCTTCCAGGTAAGTGCAAGTGTGCACCTCTGGAAATACTACTGTGCCCCCACCCCTTCCCACGTGGACCACGGGGATATCTAGGCTAGTAATCCCACCCAACGCACTGAACCGATCAGTTTGCCCTTCCAGCTTTCAGGTATCTGGTGATCTGCTGGATCTCTGCATCAATGATCATGTGTACTTCCCCGTCTACTTCCTACCCCGCTGATGCCATTCGAAGCCGAGCATCTAACGTGATGGTTGTGACGTGCTGATCGAGTACAAAGGGTGTGCAAAGACACCGTGTCAACGTGTGAATATTCAATCTCAGAGTCACTCAGCAGTGAAACACGCCCTCCAGCCCAAATGGTCCCTGCTGACCATGAGACTCGTCTAAGCTAGTCCAATTTGCCCTATATCCCTCTAAGCCTTTCCTATCCACGTACCTTGTCCAAGTACCCTTTAAGTGTCGTTAAAGTACCCACCTCAACCACTTCCTTTGGCAGCTCATTCCATACACCAATTACCCTCTGAGTGAAAGGGTAAATTCAGATTCCTATTGAATTCCTCCCCTCTCATCGCAAACCTGGTTCTTGATTCAGACCCCTGAGGTAAAAGACCACACGCTCCGACCCTGCCTAGGCCCCTCATGATTCCACACTCCTCAATAAGATCACCCCTCATTCTCCCAAACTCAAGTGAAGACAGTCCCTCCCTCGGTCCCATGAGTCCTGGCAACATACTCATAAATCTCATTAGATGCCTAATGGCATCTTTCATGTAGCTGGATTTTCCAAATTTGGCTTCACCAAAATCTTATGCAACCGCAACATAACATCCCAACTTCTCTACCCAGTGCCCTGACTGATGAAGGCCAGCGCACCAAAAGCATCCTTCAGTACCCTGGCTACCTGTGGTACCACTCTCAGATAACAATGTACTTGTTCCCAGGTACATCTGTTCTATAACACCACTCGGGGCCTGACCGGTCACTGTGAAAGTCCTACTCTGACTTGTCTTCCCAAAATGCAACACCTCGCACTTATCTGGATTAAACTCCATCTGCTTTTCCTTGGCCCAGATGCAGAATCAGTTTACCCAGCCGATCAAGATCCATCCGTAAATCCTGATAACCATTTCAGTGTTAGCACCAGCTGGTTCTGCAAGCTTACTAAGCCTGCCTTGTGCATCCTCATCCAGACACTGATACAGTTTATAAGCTCTTCAGTATAAGACTCAGGAGTAGCATGTAGCCCCTCACCAATTAAGCACAGCACCAAGGTGTGTTAAGATCCCTTTTCCTCAGGGCAAATGCTCCCATTGGCTTCCTCACGGTACAGTGCTAGCCCCTATAGATCGCAAAGCTCACGCGGGAGGATGTAAAAGACTCTGTCAGTGGTTTCCTGTGGCCCTACCTGCTGCAGCTGGTGACGGAGAGCAGGACGTACTACCTGACTGCAGACTCCCCCAACATCCTCGAGGAGTGGATCCGCGTGCTGCAGAACATCCTGAAGGTTCAGCTGGCAAGCCCGCCGGGTTCTCGAGCCGAATGGAAGCCGACAGTCCGAGGCTGGCTGACCAAGGTAAGGTGAATTGGGCACTGCAAGTGGCTCCTAATGTGTGCATGGGGGCAAATCTATGGGGTAATTGATGGGAAAATTAGGGCAATGAAATGCACTGGCATAAGATTAGCATGCCTGACTAGCATAGGCTGACTGGATCCAACTTGCTCAGTGATAGTTCTGCCATTCTATGGTATGATTGTGCCTCCAGGGACTTGGGGAAATTACAAGTCCTCTTTGAGGAGAGTACCAGTAGGATAAATAAAGGGGATGCAGTGGATGTTGTATATTTGGATTTTCAGAAGTCCTTTGAGAAGGTGCCACACGTGTGGCTATTTACCAAGTTAAGAGCCCATGGTATTACTGGGAAGTTACTGGCATGGTTAGAACATTGGCTGATTGGTAGGAGACAGCAACTGGGAATAAAAGGATTCTTTTCCTATTGACTGCCAGTGACTAGAGGTGTTCCGCAGGGGTCAGAGTTGGGACCACTTCTTTTTATGCTGTATATCAGTGATTTAGATAATGGAATAGGTGGGTTTGCGAATGATATAAAGATTGGTGGAGGGACAGGTAGTGTTGAGGAAACAAGTAGGCTGCAAAAGGACTTTGACAGATCAGGAGAAAGTGGCAAATGAAATACACTGTTGGAAAATGCATGGTCATGCACTTTGGTAGTAGAAATAAATGTGCAGATTACTTTCTAAATGGGGAGAAAATCCAAAATCTGAGATGCAAAGGGACTTGGGAGTCCTTGTGTAGAACACCCTGAAGGTTAACTTGCAGGTTGAGTCAGTGATGAAGAAAGCAAATGCAATGTTAGCATTCATTTTGAGAGGTCTAGAATGCAAGAGCAGGGATGTGATGCTGAGGCTTTATAAAGCACTGGTTAGGCCTCACCTTGGGTAATGTGAGCAATTTTGGGCTCCTTATTTAAGAAAAGATGTGATGACATTGGAGAGGGTTCAGAGAAGATTCGCAAGGATTCCAGGAATGAAAGGGTTATCATACGAGGAACGTTTGATAGCCCTGGGTCTGTACTGACTGGAATTTAGAAGGATGGGGGCGGGCCGGGGGATCTCATTGAACCCTTTTGAATGTTGACAGAGTCGATATGGAAAGAATGCTTCCCATGGTAGGAGAGTCTAGGACAAGAGGGCACAGCCTCAGGATAGAGGGGTCTCAATTTAAAACAGAGATGCGGAGACATTTCTATAGCCAGAGGTTAGTGAATTTGTGGAATTTATTACCACAGGCAGCTGTGGAGGCCAGGTTGTTGGGTGTTCTTAAAACAGACATTGATTGGACACAGCATCCAAAGGTTACGAGAAGAAGGCCAGGGAGTGGGGCTGAGGAGGGGGGGGGGAAGGGTCAGCCTTGTCTCATGGACTTGAAGCTCACTGCATCGGGAATAAGGCCTCTCAGGTGCTCATGGCTTCTGCCTTCAGGTAAGACACACATGTGCAGCACCATGACTGATTGGCAGGAGGAGCCCAGCCCTCGGCAGAGCTCAGTGAGTGCAGGGGCTGGGCAGGCACAGGAAAGGTACAGGAATTTCTGCAATGGCCGCCCAGCTGCTGCCTTCACCCTCTGGCCAACGTTCTTCCCTGCTGAAAAGGGGCATTTTCTACAGCAACACGGAAAGGGAGCCGTGTGATGCCAGGGGAACCTCCGCCATTAATCAAAATTGCCCAAGGTGCTCAGGAGGTCAGGCAGCATCCGTGGAGGGAGGATACACTTCTGCTAGATAATAAGCTACCAGCCTGAATGCTTAACTACTTCTCTTTCCACAGACACTGATGAAACCTGCTGAGTGTTGCTGGCAATTTTGATTATTATTTCAGCTTTCCAGCATCTGGTAAAAATTATTATAGTCATTCGGAGCATAAATCAGACTGCATTGGGTTTTGCACTCTTAATGCAAGTTCATTCCCTTGGACACCCTCCCACACTAACTGCTAAACCGAAGATGAGAGATTCCCCTGCACCTTGGGGTTTGGTAACAGCTCAAATCGCAGCTTGTGATAAGCAGGCATTGTCTTTCTCTACAAAGCCCCGTGCATTTACAGTAGTCTGCCAGATGTTGCAATCAAAGGGCTGCTTAGCACATTTATTCGGATGAGGGTAGAGATCTGGTTCTGTGGGTTCTCAACAATCGAGACTGGACACTTTGAAGTTGGTGCCGGCTCAAAAGCTGTGTTTAGGCAAAGCCAATTAAACTACTTGGCCTGATGCCAGGGCAGAAGAATGTGCACCCCCTTCTCCACTCGCCCCCCCCCCGCCCCCCCACCACTCCTTTAGTTCTGCGATGAGTTTCATATTAACAGTTTGTTTCCTATTAGTACGCACGTCTCTCCCACATGGTTTCTTGCGACCTTGGCACCAGCTGGCACCCCGCCCCCACCAGCCCTCAGCCAGATGCAGAATGAACTGTTTCTGGCCTGGGTGGGACTGCTGAGAGCTTGCCAATGGGCACCTTTGTTGCGGCTTCAGGCTGTCATTGCTGAGCAACTCAGGAACATGGGAAACAGCAGCAGAGGCCATTCAGGCTTTCCAGACTCTCCACCTTTCAGTTTAATCACAATCCTTCTCTGTCCTCATTCTCTTTGAAGACCTTCCAATAAATGTTTTCACCTCCTCCTTAATCCTGGCCAGTCATGTTGTCCACATCCTTTGTGATAGGGAATTCCACAGGTTGCTGTCTTCCAAATGAAGAACCATCTCCTAAAAGTTTTCGCCCATATTCTGAGACTGTGACTCCTCGTTGTAAACACTGTCAGCCAGGGGGAACGTCCTCCATTCACCAGATTGGCTGAGCCCTCTAGGAATTTTGTTTTTCTGTTAAATCTCCTCGCATTCTTCTGAACTTGGTTGAATATGGGCCTGTGTAATCTGTCAGTGTTCCTGCTAACCCAGGATTCAGTCTTCATTGCATTCCGTCTTTAGAAGACATATCCAGCCTTCAGTGAGGAAACGACAGGAATTCTGCAGATGCTGGAAATTCAAGCAACACACATCAAAGTTGCTGGTGAACGCAGCAAGCCAGGCAGCATCTCTAGGAAGAGGTACAGTCGACGTTTCAGGCCGAGACCCTTCATCTGATGAAGGGTCTCGGCCTGAAACATCGACTGCACCTCTTCCGAGAGACGCTGCCTGGCCTGCTGCGTTCACCAGCAACTTCAGTGAGGAAGACAGCTTTAGAGTCATAGAGTTAAAAAGCACGGAAAAAGGCCTTCAGCTCACCTTGTCCGTTCTGACTAAGTTGCCTACCTGAGCTAGTCTTACTTTTGCCCCATAACCATCAAAACCTTTCCTGTCTAACCATCTTTTAAATTTAATTGCACTCACCTCTACCACTCCCTCTGGCAGCTCATTCCATGTACCCACCACCATTAATGGAAATGTTGTCCCTCAGTCCCCCTTTAATTTATGCCATCTGCTCTTAGATTCCTCTACCCTGCCGAAAAGACTGTTTACTTATCTATTCCCCTCACGAATGTTGTAAACCTCCAAGGTCAGCCTTCCGACATTCCGCAGAGGAAAGCTCCAGCCTATTTATTCTCTCCAGATCTGATCTCACCAAGTCCCCTATAACTCAAGGAAACTTCATTTTCTCTGGATTTCAAGAACAGGCTTTCTTGGCAATGCAAACTGCAATTGAAGGTGCAGTACTTTGGATCTTGAAACTAAATCTCTACCCCCCGCCCCCCCGCCCATGCATGTCGTCCTCAGTTCCCCAGTCAGTCAGCTGTTCCTTGGTGTGCACTATCGATTAGCAAGAGGAGGTGACAAGCCTCAACTGAGGAACACGTCCACACGATTCCTCTGCAGGGATCCATCCTCAATGGAATCTCAGGTGTAGACTCTAAACTCCATGCCTTCGCCTCCAACTCCGGCCCCTTCTATCTCTCTCGCCGATGGGAGGTAGACCTTCACTTGTCCACCTCTCCCTTAATCTCCCCTTCCCTTTTCAGCTGTTCCTGAAATCGGGGCCTCTGAGTGTTTGTTCACCTGCTCCAATCTGATCTCCCTTGCCTTGTTTCTCTTTAGCTGATTTCCTCCATTACGTGCTACATAAAATAGATTGTTGATGTATCTGCCATACCAAGTGAGATCAACTATCTCAGGATAAACCCAAGACCTGCTGCTATTCTTTCTGTTAATCCTCTCAGATGAAGGCCCTGTGCTTTTGTTTGAGCTCTGTTGAATGTGAGCGGCCCCAAGGCTGGAAGTTGTATATGTCAGAGAGCAACTTGCCTTAGCCTCGTCTTGTGTGTATGATTGTGATGAGGTGGCCTTTAAAGCCACCTATCTCATTGCTCGCGAGCAGGATGAGCAGACTGCCCTGCTGAGAGGAAGATGCTATTAAGCTCCTGTTTCAGCAGTGGAGCTTCCACAGACATTTCAAAAATTCTCAGTATGCATTTTCCTCCTTCCCAAAAGAGTTTAACTGAAAACTTTTGGCTCAGTCCTGGAAGAATGTGCCTCTAATCCTGGGCCATAGCCTTTAAAAGTTCTCCCATTTTAGAGAGAAACTGCTCCCAATCTGAATATCCACAATTTTAAATGATGGAAACTGTTCAAAAGATTTTTTTTTAGTATCACAACTAGAGGAGAAGCCAGTTTCAGCATTTTACTTCCTCTAGGGCTGAAGGATGGAAACATGGTACGTGGTTAGAATATTTATGCGATTGTAGTTCCAGGCTCAGGTGTCTGTGGGTCCTCAGATTTGGTTCACTTTACCAGTAAAAGTGATCTCCACACTCACACAAAGTACTGTTGATTCAATGTTCTTCGCTTGCCTTACAGGTAAGGCATGGCTACTCCAAGCTGGTCTGGTGCTCGCTCATTGGGAAGGTGTTCTACTATTTCCGGAATCAGGATGACAAGGTACTTAAATACCACTGGTAAAGCGACCCAGAAGTAGACTCCAGTCAAATGATTGAAGGACAAGTGGGTTCATTCTGCTACCTCTGGTGCAATGTGAGCTATCCATTCCCCAGGACTGCTTTGGGCCTCGGCCGGATGGAACGCAAGGAACATAGCAGCCATGTGTGGCTAGTTGAGGGTAAAGCCACGGCTAATCTTTTGCATTTGAAGAGTGGGGTGACATTAGTGATTGCAGAGAAGAGCTGCTGCCTCTTAGCTCCAGGAACCCAGGTTCGATCCTGACCTTGGGTGCTGTCCGTGTGGAGTTTGCATGTTTCCCCTATTCCTGCATAGATTCCCTCCGGGTGCTCCAGTGTCCTCCTGTGTCCAAAGATGTGCAGATTGGTAGGTTAATTGGCCGCTATAAATTGTCCCTAGTGTGAGGTAGAATGTGAGGGGAATGGATGGGAATGTGGGATGAGTGGGTGACATGGAATTAATGGAGAACTAGATTGAGTTGTGAGCCAGAATAGATTTAAAGTTCAAAGTAAGTTTATTACCAAAGTACAGATATGTCACCGTATACAACCCTGAGATTCATTGTCCTGCCTGCATACTCAATAAATCCATAGAATGAATACCAACCGGAATAGAATCAATGAAAGTCCGCACCAACTCGGGCGTTCAACCACTGGGCAAAAGACAGCAAACTGCAAATGCAAAAAGAAAGAGATAATAATAAATTCAATTTGATTGTTCGATTCAAAAGTGTAATAGATTTGATGGGCTAAATAGAGGGCTTCCTCCTTGTAAGGAAGTGTAGAAATATATACTGTGTTTATTCTTCAATAACTTTAAAAGACTTGCACCCTCAGTTCCTGAGCTGGGGCAGATATTTGTCAGTTAACGTGCAGCTGTAAAGTACACTTTGTTGTATTGTGTTCCTGGGCATGTACCACTCTTCCCCCTCAAGGCAGTGAACCAGATAAAATTGCATCCCCATCACAATGCCTGTGGTTGATCAGCATTCTCTAGGAGGTTACATTTGAAAAGTGTAAATGCAAGTGGAGTGCCATCAGGAAGGCGCTCAGTGCTATTGAGTTTTCCAATCTCGGAACAAAGAGAGAGACTACAGTTTGCACTGAGTGTGGTACTCCCTGCGAGTGGCCATGTTTGCCTGTTGTACAGTGCACACTGAGAATGCTGCTGTGGCTGGGTGGGACTAACCAGACGTTGAAAGACTGGAGGTGAGAGGGAACTCTGGTAATTACCAAAGGCTTGAGCTTTGTGATGTACAAAGAGAATGAGAGGTGTGTCACGGTCTGGAGAGGTGATGTACCTGGCCATACCAGCAGACAGTGAGGCTTGGTCATTGTATAATGAGTTCCAAGCCAATGCCCACACCAGACGCCTGTGCCAGCACAGCTTGGCTGGGTTCACAGAGAGACGTAACACAGAAATGGTTCCTTCCACCCACCAAGTTCAGAATGGCGGTTGCTGGGGTGAGGTGACTGGAGGAGCACTTGTTCTGTACTTTGCTTGGACCTCCACCAAGAACTTGAGGCCTCCTTCTTTTGTGCTGGCAGAACTGGCAGTGTGTATGCATCCCGTTTGCCTGGCTCAAAGCAGAAAACCAAGTCCTGTAGGTGTGGGAATACACAGCTTTGTGTGTTTCAGCAGGTCTACTGTCTGCAATTAATTAAACCTCAGCATCCACTCGCAGGCCTTAGTGGAAATATCAAGTTGCCAGTGCATTGGAAGTGGCCACTAAAACTAGTCCCTTCTGTCTGAAGGCAGTTGGCTCAATAGCAGTGCCTGAGCTGGGTGTAAGGTAATAGAACTGTGATGGAAACTCTGGGATAACGGTGGCTCAATCCGGGAATGGTCTAATGAAGACTGATTTCAGGGATGTAGTAAATTTGAGGCAATAATATTAAACTTTCTGCATAACTGTTTGGAGTTCCTGTTTATTCAGTGGTATTGGGCTGCGGGTCTGGCCGCGGGTTGCGGTTCAAAGTCGTGATTGCAGACAGAGCTGTCTCAGTCTTTGCTGGGTGACATTCCATTGATGTTCCCCGTGCCAGCAACACGCTCCAAAAGAGGAGTGGTCAGTGATGAGCCTGGCACACAGAGCTGGGTTATAGGAGCGCAGAAGCTATGCAGAGCCAAGTGAGGAGGGACCTCAAGGGGCCACAAAGCCTGCCTCCAACTAATAGCTGGTTGACTGCTTTCCGCAATGTGTTTAGTGCTGCTGTTGATAACGCTGGTCTTGGTTTTGTGCGTGAGGCATGTAAGGAAGGAGATGGGTTTTGTTCTAATTAACTCTCCGACTATTTAGTTTCCCTTGGGTCAACTGAAGGTCAGAGAAGCTAAAGTTGAAGAGGTGGACCGCTCCTGCGACTCCGACGAGGATTACGAGGCCGGGGGCCGAGGGTTCCTCTCCTCCCACTTCACCCTGGTCATCCATCCGAAGGATCAAAGCCCAACTTACCTGCTGATTGGTACAAAGCAGGAGAAGGTGAGGAGTCATTTGGGAGGGTGGAAGAAGTTTCCGGGACTTGGGACTGGGTTCTAGGGAGAGGCTGGGCAGGCTACGACTTGATTCCTTGGGGGGAGGGGGGTGACTTTATAGAGATGTATAAAATCCTGAGGGGCATAGATCAGGTGAATGCACTCTGTCGTCCAGAATTATATCAAGAATTAGAGGGCATAAGTTTACAGTGAAGGGGAAAGATTTAACGGGTACCTGAGGGGCAACTACTTCACACTGGTCTGAAGGGGTAGGCATTTAAAAACAGGGAAGCTTTCTATCAATTGCACAGGGTGGTGGTGAGGCCTCACCTGGAATCTGTGCATGGTTTTAGTCCCCTTTCCCTGTACACTGGAGGGTTATGGGGAAAGGCCGGGTAAGTGGAGATGAGTCCATGGTCAGATCAGCCATGATTTTATTGAATGGCAGAGCAGGCTCGATGGGCCGGGTGGCCAACTCCTGCTCCTATTTCTTATGTTCATATGGAGGCAATACCAAGAGGATTCCAGATTATTTCCTGGGATGAGAAGGGTGTCCTGTCAGGAGACATTGCCTAGTTTGAAGCTGTATTCCTTGGAATTTGATGGAATGAGGAGTGACGTTATTCAGACATAGGACCCTAAAGGGGCTGGACTGGATAGCTGCTGGAATGTGTTCGCTGCTGGGAGAGTTTTGAACAAAGGGACATAACTTTACCTGATACGGGGCTGATCATTTAATAGGAATTCTTTCCCTCCAGTCAGTGGATCTCGGGAATTCTCAGTCTTGGTGGGTGGTGGAAGCAGGATCATTAGAAGTATTTAAGGTGGAAATGGGTAAATATTTGAACGCCCAAGGATTAGAGAGGTATGGAGGAATGGCACAGGAGAGATGCTGAGACTAGTTCATTCATTTGTTAGGCACCATGTCATATAACATGGGTGACCATGGTCTTTCCATTGTTCTTGGTGAATTTTTCTACAGAAGTGAGTTACCATTGCCTTCTTCTGAGCAGTGTCTTTACAGGAGGTGTGACCTCAGCCATTACTAATACTCTTCAGAGAATGTTTGCATGCTGTCCATGGTCAGATAAGCAGGACTTGTGATATGCACAGGCTGCATATACAACCATCCACCTCCTGATCTCACAACTTTGCCTGACCCTGAGGTGCTACACCTTGCCCAAGGATGACCTGCAGGCTAACAGAGGGAAGGAGCGCCTTACACCTCCTGTGGTAGAGACGTATCTCCACCCTGCCCACCCAGCTGACACCAGTATTGATGATGATGTTGAATGGTGGGGCAGTTTTAATGGGCCTGATCACTGACTCCTGCTGTTTTCTTGTGTTCATCTTTTTATTGGCATTGAACTTCAGTGCTCCTCACTGACGATAGTAGGATGTGAGGCATGGTTTTGGAGTACTGGAAGATTGCTAGTGTCACTCTGCTATTTAAGAAGGGGGCAAGGAAGCAAAAAGGAAATTATAGACCTGTTAGCTTGACATCGGTGGTTGGGAAGTTGTTGGAGTCGATTGTCAAGGATGAGGTTACAGAGTACCTGGAGGCATATGACAAGATAGGCAGAACTCAGCATGGATTCCTTAAAGGAAGATCCTGTCTGATAAACCTATTATAATTTTTTGAGGAAATTACAAGTAGGCTAGACAAGGGAGATGCAGTGGATGTTGTATATTTGGATTTTCAGAAGGCCTTTGACAAGGTGCAACACATGAGGCTACTTAACAAGATAAGAGCCCATGGAATTACGGGAAAGTTACGTAAGTGGATAGGGCATTGGCTGATTGGCAGGAAACAGAGAGTGGGAATAAAGGGATCCTATTCTGGTTGGCTGCCGGTTACCAGTGGTGTTCCACGGGGGTCCGTGTTGGGGCCGCTTCTTTTTACATTGTACATCAACAATTTGGATTTTGGAATAGATGGCTTTGTGGCTAAGTTTGGTGATGATACGAAGATAGGTGGAGGGGCCGGTAGTGCTGAGGAAACGGAGAGTCTGCAGAGAGACTTGGATAGATTGGAAGAATGGGCAAAGAAGTGGCAAATGAAATACAATGTTGGAAAGTGTATGGTTATGCACTTTGGCAGAAGAAATAAATGGGCAGACTATTATTTAAATAGGGAAAGAATTCAAAGTTCTGAGATGCAATGGGACTTGGGAGTCCTCATGCAGGATACCCTTAAGGTTAACCTCCAGGTTGAGTTGGTGGTGAAGAAGGCGAATGCAATGTTGGCATTCATTTCTAGAGGAATAGAGTATAGGAGCAGGGATGTGATGTTGAGGCTCTATAAGGCGCTGGTGAGACCTCACTTGGAGTACTGTGGGCAGTTTTGGTCTCCTTATTTAAGAAAGGATGTGCTGATGTTGGAGAGGGTACAGAGAAGATTCACTAGAATGATTCCGGGAATGAGAGGGTTAACATTTGAGGAACGTTTGTCCGCTCTTGGACTGTATTCCTTGGAGTTTAGAAGAATGAGGGGGGACCTCATAGAAACATTTCAAATGTTGAAAGGCATGGACAGAGTGGATGTAGCAAAGTCGTTTCCCATGATGGGGGAGTCTAGTACGAGAGGGCATGACTTAAGCATTGAAGGGCGCCCATTCAGAACAGAGATGCGAAGAAATTTTTTTAGCCAGAGAGTGGTGAATCTATGGAATTTGTTGCCACGGGCAGCAGTGGAGGCCAAGTCATTGTGTGTATTTAAGGCAGAGATTGATAGGTATCTGAGTAGCCAGGGCATCAAAGGTTATGGTGAGAAGGTGGGGGAGTGGGACTAAACGGGAGAATGGATCAGCTCATGATAAAATGGCGGAGCAGACTCGATGGGCCGAATGGCTGACTTCTGCTCCTTTGTCTTATGGTCTTATAATCAGACTTTATGATAGGCTTCCAGGCCTGTGCCCAAACTTCGTGGAAGTTAAGATTATTCGTATGGTGCCTGACACAATGCAGAGGGAATATTGGACAGGCAGTGAACAGAAAAGTGTTCTAAAAATATCGCTAAACATTTTTATTTTACTAGTTATGACAGTGTTGAAGATTGGGACAAAGATTATTTGATATTCAGTCAAGAAGTGTCTGTTAATTAACGAGGAGCCAATTCACTGGAAAGCTGACTCATACGCATAATTCCTGGAGTGTGTCCACTCAGGAACAGCAACCATGCTCTGTCAACCAATTCCAGCTGGAAACAATCTAAGTAAGGCTGAATTTAACCACTTGCAGCCAGCTCCTTTATTTAAAAATAACTAAGTTAGCCTTGTTCCACCAAACTTCAGCCTAGGAGAAGCAAGGATTGCGGAGGGAATGCAGTTGGAGTTTAGTAGGTTTCAGAATTGTTCACCCAGTTTTTGGTGGTCTGTTGGGTTTAATCATTGATTAGTGGTTATCCAGAAGAAGGCAGTGGCGAGGCTGGTAGAACCGCCACCTCACACCTTCAGTGACCTGGGTTCGATCCCAACCTCGGGTGCTGCCTGTGTGGAGGTTGCATGTTCTCCCTGAGGCTGTGCGGATCTCCTCCAGCTTTCCACCCACATCCCAAAGATGTGTGGTTTGGTGGGTTAATTAGCCATTGTAGAAGAAAGAATAAAGCCCTTAACTCCGAGTAGAGTCATCGGGACGCCATCATGACAGCATATTTTTTTAGCAGGCTTTCTTGTTTTTACGAAGAGTTTCTAGCTCGACGATCAACCCAGCACGGATGGAAAGCATGTAAGGGAGCCGGCTGGATTCGAACTCGGGAGCCTTTGCTCCAAAGTCCGACGCTGATGCCACTACGCCACCAGCCGGCTAAATTAGCCATTGTAAATTGCCCCTAATGTCTAGGTGATTTGTAGAATTTGGGGTGTTGGAACTATTAATGGGAGTGTGGGGAAAATCAAATGGGGTTCTGTATAGGAAAGGTGTGAATGGGTGATTGGTGGTTAGCATGGATTCAGTGGGCCAAAGGGACGGTTTATGTGGTGTTTTGACTGTTGAACCGAGGTTGTAAGTACAAGACACTGAATTTCTGGTCAGATTACCATCCTGTACCTGTACTCTACCCCTGCTCCCTCAATCGGCAAGACCTGTCCCTCAGTGAGACCAATACCTGTCACTGTGCTTTCTACTACCACGCCTTACTTCTCCACAGGACACTTGGCTCTACCATTTGACCGTGGCGGCTGGGAGCAGCCATTCCAAAGTAGGTACAGAGTACGAGCAGCTGATCGGAAGACTGCTGGATGTCGATGGACAGTCGGGTGAGTGCCACGCAGGGATATTGTGGATTAACACTGGCCCAGGGGCTGGGCCTGGCTGGTATGGTGCCAGAGGATTACCAATTAATGCTCCAGAAAAACACCAATAGTCTACTATCGGAGTGTTTCGAAATCCCAATTGTTCAGTAGCTAGCTCACTGGGTCTTGTATCCCACTCTCCCTCTAAACTCACTGAGACCCCGTTTCCCACTCTCCCTTTAAACTCACCGAGAACCCGTTTCCCACTCTCCTGTTAAACCCACCGAGACACCGTTTCCCACTCTCCCGTTAAACCCACCGAGACACCGTTTCACACTCTCCCTTTAAACCCACCGAGACACCGTTTCCCACTCTCCCTTTAAACTCACCGAGACACCGTTTCCCACTCTCCCTTTAAACCCACAGAGACCCCGTTTTCCACTCTCCCGTTAAACACACCGAGACACCGTTTCCCACTCTCCCTTTAAACTCACCGAGACACCGTTTCCCACTCTCCCTTTAAACTCACCGAGACACCGTTTCCCACTCTCCCTTTAAACCCACAGAGACCCCGTTTCCCACTGTCCCGTTAAACCCACCGAGACACCGTTTCCCACTCTCCCGTTAAACCCACTGAGACACCGTTTCCCACTCTCCCGTTAAACCCACCGAGACCCCGTTTCCCACTCTCCCGTTAAACCCACCGAGACACCGTTTCCCACTCTCCCGTTAAACCCACCGAGACACCGTTTCCCACTCTCCCGTTAAACCCACCGGGACCCCGTTTCCCACTCTCCCTTTAAACCCACTGAGACACCGTTTCCCACTCTCCCGTTAAACCCATCAAGACACCGCTTCCCACTCTCCCTTTAAACTCACCGAGACCTCATTTCCCACTCTCCCTTTAAACTCACTGAGACCCCGTTATCCACCCTCCCTTTAAACTCACCAAGAACCCGTTTCCCACTCTCCCGTTAAACCCACCGAGACACCGTTTCCCACTCTCCCGCTAAACCCACCGAGACACCGTTTCACACTCTCCCTTTAAACCCACCGAGACACAGTTTCCCACTCTCCCTTTAAACTCACCGAGAACCCGTTTCTCACTCTCCCGTTAAACCCAGCAGGACACCGTTTCCCACTCTCCCGTTAAACCCACCAAGACACCATTTCCCACTCTCCCGTTAAACCCACCGAGACACCGTTTCCCACTCTCCCGTTAAACCCACCGAGACACCGTTTCCCACTCCCCCTTTAAACCCACCGAGACACCGTTTCCCACTCCCCCTTTAAACTCACCGAGACACCGTTTCCCACTCTCCCTTTGAATCCACAGAGACCCCGTTTCCCACTCTCCCTTTGAATCCACAGAGACCCCGTTTCCCACTCTCCCTTTAAACTCAGAGACCCCGTTTCCCACTCTCCCTTTAAACTCATTGAGACCCCGTTTCCCACTCTCCCCTTAAACTCACCGAGACCCCGTTTCCCACTCTACCTTTAAACTCACCGACATACCGTTTCCCACTCTCCCTTTAAACCCACAGAGACCCCGTTTCCCACTCTCCCGTTAAACCCACCGAGACACCGTTTCCCACTCTCCCATTAAACTCACCGAGACACCGTTTCCCACTCTCCCTTTAAACTCATAGTGACCCCGTTTCCCACTCTCCCGTTAAACCCACCGAGACGTTTCCCACTCTCCCTTTAAACTCACCGTGACCCCGTTTCCCACTCTCCCATTAAACCCACCGAGACACCGTTTCCCACTCTCCCGTTAAACCCACCGAGACACCGTTTCACACTCTCCCGTTAAACCCACCGAGACAACGTTTCCCACTCTCCCGTTAAACCCACCGAGACACGGTTTCCCACTCTCCCGTTACACCCACCGAGACACGGTTTCACACTCTCCCTTTAAACTCACCGGGACACCGTTTCCCACTCTCCCTTTAAACTCACCGAGACACCGTTTTCCACTCTCCCTTTAAACCCACAGAGACCCCGTTTCCCACTCTCCCGTTAAACCCACCGAGACACCGTTTCCCACTCTCCCATTAAACTCATAGTGACCCCGTTTCCCACTCTCCCTTTAAAATCACAGAGACCCCGTTTCCCACTCTCCTGTTAAACCCACCGAGACACCTTTTCCCACTGTCCCTTTAAACTCACCGAGACACCGTTATCCACCCTCCCTTTAAACTCACCGAGAACCCGTTTCCCACTCTCCCGTTAAACCCACCGAGACACCGTTTCCCACTCTCCCGTTACACCCACCGAGACACCGTTTCCCACTCCCCCATTAAACTCACCGAGACACCGTTTCCCACTCTCCCTTTGAATCCACAGAGACTCCGTTTCCCACTCTCCCTTTAAACTCAGAGACTCCGTTTCCCACTCTCCCTTTAAACTCATTGAGACCCCGTTTCCCACTCTCCCGTTAAACACACCGAGACACCGTTTCCCACTCTCCCTTTAAACTCACCGAGACCTCATTTCCCACTATCCCTTTAAACCCACCGAGACACCGTTTCACACTCTCTCTTTAAACCCGCCGAGACACCATTTCCCACTCTCCCTTTAAACCCACCGAGACACCGTTACCCACTCTTCTTTTAAACTCACCGAGAACCCGTTTCTGACTCTCCCGTTAAACCCAGCAAGACACCGTTTCCCACTCTCCCGTTAAATCCACCGAGACACCGTTTCCCACTCTCCCGTTAAACCCACCGAGACACCGTTTCCCACTCTCCCGTTAAACCCACCGAGACCTCATTTCCCACTCTCCCTTTAAACTCACTGAGATCCCGTTATGCACCCTCCCTTTAAACTCACCGAGAACCCGTTTCCCACTCTCCCTTTAAACCCACAGAGACCCCGTTTCCCACTCTCCCGTTAAACCCACCGAGACACCGTTTCACACTCTCCCTTTAAACTCACCGAGACCTCATTTCCCACTCTCCCTTTAAACCCACCGAGACACCGTTTCCCACTCTCCCTTTAAACTCACCGAGACCCCGTTTCTCACTCTCCCGTTAAACCCAGCCAGACACCGTTTCCCACTCTCCCGTTAAACCCACCGAGACACCGTTTCCCACTCTCCCGTTAAATCCACCGAGACACTGTTTCCCACTCCCCCTTTAAACCCACCGAGACACCATTTCCCACTCCCCCTTTAAACTCACCGAGACACCGTTTCCCACTCTCCCTTTGAATCCACAGAGACCCCGTTTCCCACTCTCCCTTTGAATCCACAGAGACCCCATTTCCCACTCTCCCTTTAAACTCAGAGACCCCGTTTCCCACTCTCCCTTTAAACTCATTGAGACCCCGTTTCCCACTCTCCCTTTAAACCCACCGAGACACCGTTTCCCACTCTCCCATTAAACTCATAGTGACCCCGTTTCCCACTCTCCCGTTAAACCCACCGAGACAACGTTTCCCACTCTCCCTTTAAACTCACCGAGACCCCGTTTCCCACTCTCCCATTAAACCCACCGAGACACCGTTTCCCACTCTCCCGTTAAACCCACCGAGACACAGTTTCCCACTCTCCCTTTAAACTCATAGTGACCCCGTTTCCCACTCTCCCTTTAAACTCACAGAGACCCCGTTTCCCACTCTCCCGTTAAACCCACCGAGACACCTTTTCCCACTGTCCCTTTAAACTCACCGAGACACCGTTATCCACCCTCCCTTTAAACTCACCGAGAACCCGTTTCCCACTCTCCCGTTAAACCCACCGAGACACCGTTTCCCACTCTCCCGTTACACCCACCGAGACACCGTTTCCCACTCCCCCTTTAAACTCACCGAGACACCGTTTCCCACTCTCCCTTTGAATCCACAGAGACTCCGTTTCCCACTCTCCCTTTAAACTCATTGAGACCCCGTTTCCCACTCTCCCTTTAAACTCATTGAGACCCCGTTTCCCACTCTCCCTTTAAACTCACAGAGACACCGTTTCCCACTCTCCCGTTAAACCCACCGAGACACCGTTTCCCACTGTCCCTTTAAACTCACCGAGACACCGTTATCCACCCTCCCTTTAAACTCACCGAGAACCCATTTCCCACTCTCCCGTTAAACCCACCGAGACACCGTTTCCCACTCTCCCGTTACACCCACCGAGACACCGTTTCCCACTCCCCCTTTAAACTCACCGAGACACCGTTTCCCACTCTCCCTTTAAACCCACAGAGACCCCGTTTCCCACTCTCCCGTTAAACACACCGAGACACCGTTTCCCACTCTCCCTTTAAACTCACCGAGACCTCATTTCCCACTATCCCTTTAAACCCACCGAGACACCGTTTCACACTCTCGCTTTAAACCCACCGAGACACCATTTCCCACTCTCCCTTTAAACCCACCGAGACACCGTTTCCCACTCTCCTTTTAAACTCACCGAGAACCCGTTTCTCACTCTCCCGTTAAACCCAGCAAGACACCGTTTCCCACTCTCCCGTTAAACCCACCGAGACACCGTTTCCCACTCTCCCGTTAAACCCACCGAGACACCGTTTCCCACTCTCCCGTTAAACCCACCGAGACACCGTTTCCCAATCTCCCTTTAAACCCACCGAGACACCGTTTCACACTCTCCCTTTAAACCCACCGCGACATCGTTTCCCACTCTCCCTTTAAACTCACCAAGACACCGTTTCCCACTCTCCCTTTCAACCCACAGAGACCCCGTTTCCCACTGTCCCGTTAAACCCACCGAGACACCGTTTCCCACTCTCCCGTTAAACCCACCGAGACACCGTTTCCCACTCTCCCTTTAAACCCACCGAGACACCGTTTTCTCACTCTCCCGTTAAACCCACCGGGACGCCGTTTCCCACTCTCCCGTTAAACCCACTGGGACCCCGTTTCCCACTCTCCCTTTAAACCCACCGAGACACCGTTTTCCACTCTCCCGTTAAACCCATCGAGACACCGCTTCCCACTCTCCCTTTAAACTCACCGAGACCTCATTTCCCACTCTCCCTTTAAACTCACTGAGACCCCGTTATCCACCCTCCCTTTAAACTCCCCGAGAACCCGTTTCCCACTCTCCCTTTAAACCCACAGAGACCCCGTTTCCCACTCTCCCGTTAAACCCACCGAGACACCGTTTCACACTCTCCCTTTAAACTCACCGAGACCTCATTTCCCACTCTCCCTTTAAACTCACTGAGACCCCGTTATGCACCCTCCCTTTAAACTCACCGAGAACCCGTTTCCCACTCTCCCTTTAAACCCACAGAGACCCCGTTTCCCACTCTCCCGTTAAACCCACCGAGACACCGTTTCACACTCTCCCTTTAAACTCACCGAGACCTCATTTCCCACTCTCCCTTTAAACCCACCGAGACACCGTTTCCCACTCTCCCTTTAAACTCACCGAGACCCCGTTTCTCACTCTCCCGTTAAACCCAGCCAGACACCGTTTCCCACTCTCCCGTTAAACCCACCGAGACACCGTTTCCCACACTCCCGTTAAATCCACCGAGACACCGTTTCCCACTCCCCCTTTAAACCCACCGAGACACCGTTTCCCACTCCCCCTTTAAACTCACCGAGACACCGTTTCCCACTCTCCCTTTGAATCCACAGAGACCCCGTTTCCCACTCTCCCTTTGAATCCACAGAGACCCCGTTTCCCACTCTCCCTTTAAACTCAGAGACCCCGTTTCCCACTCTCCCTTTAAACTCATTGAGACCCCGTTTCCCACTCTCCCTTTAAACCCACCGAGACACCGTTTCCCACTCTCCCATTAAACTCATAGTGACCCCGTTTCCCACTCTCCCGTTAAACCCACCGAGACAACGTTTCCCACTCTCCCTTTAAACTCACCGAGACCCCGTTTCCCACTCTCCCATTAAACCCACCGAGACACCGTTTCCCACTCTCCCGTTAAACCCACCGAGACACCGTTTCCCACTCTCCCTTTAAACTCATAGTGACCCCGTTTCCCACTCTCCCTTTAAACTCACAGAGACCCCGTTTCCCACTCTCCCGTTAAACCCACCGAGACACCTTTTCCCACTGTCCCTTTAAACTCACCGAGACACCGTTATCCACCCTCCCTTTAAACTCACCGAGAACCCGTTTCCCACTCTCCCGTTAAACCCACCGAGACACCGTTTCCCACTCTCCCGTTACACCCACCGAGACACCGTTTCCCACTCCCCCTTTAAACTCACCGAGACACCGTTTCCCACTCTCCCTTTGAATCCACAGAGACTCCGTTTCCCACTCTCCCTTTAAACTCAGAGACCCCGTTTCCCACTCTCCCTTTAAACTCATTGAGACCCCGTTTCCCACTCTCCCTTTAAACTCACAGAGACCCCGTTTCCCACTCTCCCGTTAAACACACCGAGACACCGTTTCCCACTCTCCCTTCACCAAGACCTCATTTCCCACTATCCCTTTAAACCCACCGAGACACCGTTTCACACTCTCCCGTTAAACCCACCAAGACACCGTTTCCCACTCTCCCGTTACACCCACCGAGACACCGTTTCCCACTCCCCGTTTAAACTCACCGAGACACCGTTTCCCACTCTCCCTTTAAACCCACAGAGACCCCGTTTCCCACTCTCCCGTTAAACACACCGAGACACCGTTTCCCACTCTCCCTTTAAACTCACCGAGACCTCATTTCCCACTATCCCTTTAAACCCACCGAGACACCGTTTCACACTCTCGCTTTAAACCCACCGAGACACCATTTCCCACTCTCCCTTTAAACCCACCGAGACACCGTTTCCCACTCTCCTTTTAAACTCACCGAGAACCCGTTTCTCACTCTCCCGTTAAACCCAGCAAGACACCGTTTCCCACTCTCCCGTTAAACCCACCGAGACACCGTTTCCCACTCTCCCGTTAAACCCACCGAGACACCGTTTCCCACTCTCCCGTTAAACCCACCGAGACACCGTTTCCCAATCTCCCTTTAAACCCACCGAGACACCGTTTCACACTCTCCCTTTAAACCCACCGCGACATCGTTTCCCACTCTCCCTTTAAACTCACCAAGACACCGTTTCCCACTCTCCCTTTCAACCCACAGAGACCCCGTTTCCCACTGTCCCGTTAAACCCACCGAGACACCGTTTCCCACTCTCCCGTTAAACCCACCGAGACACCGTTTCCCACTCTCCCTTTAAACCCACCGAGACACCGTTTTCTCACTCTCCCGTTAAACCCACCGGGACGCCGTTTCCCACTCTCCCGTTAAACCCACTGGGACCCCGTTTCCCACTCTCCCTTTAAACCCACCGAGACACCGTTTTCCACTCTCCCGTTAAACCCATCGAGACACCGCTTCCCACTCTCCCTTTAAACTCACCGAGACCTCATTTCCCACTCTCCCTTTAAACTCACTGAGACCCCGTTATCCACCCTCCCTTTAAACTCCCCGAGAACCCGTTTCCCACTCTCCCTTTAAACCCACAGAGACCCCGTTTCCCACTCTCCCGTTAAACCCACCGAGACACCGTTTCACACTCTCCCTTTAAACTCACCGAGACCTCATTTCCCACTCTCCCTTTAAACTCACTGAGACCCCGTTATGCACCCTCCCTTTAAACTCACCGAGAACCCGTTTCCCACTCTCCCGTTAAACCCACCGAGACACCGTTTCACACTCTCCCTTTAAACTCACCGAGACCTCATTTCCCACTCTCCCTTTAAACCCACCGAGACACCGTTTCCCACTCTCCCTTTAAACTCACCGAGACCCCGTTTCTCACTCTCCCGTTAAACCCAGTCAGACACCGTTTCCCACTCTCCCGTTAAACCCACCGAGACACCGTTTCCCACTCTCCCTTTAAACTCACCGAGACCTCATTTCCCACTCTCCCTTTAAACTCACTGAGACCCCGTTATGCACCCTCCCTTTAAACTCACCGAGAACCCGTTTCCCACTCTCCCGTTAAACCCACCGAGACACCGTTTCACACTCTCCCTTTAAACTCACCGAGACCTCATTTCCCACTCTCCCTTTAAACCCACCGAGACACCGTTTCCCACTCTCCCTTTAAACTCACCGAGACCCCGTTTCTCACTCTCCCGTTAAACCCAGCCAGACACCGTTTCCCACTCTCCCGTTAAACCCACCGAGACACCGTTTCCCACACTCCCGTTAAATCCACCGAGACACCGTTTCCCACTCCCCCTTTAAACCCACCGAGACACCGTTTCCCACTCCCCCTTTAAACTCACCGAGACACCGTTTCCCACTCTCCCTTTGAATCCACAGAGACCCCGTTTCCCACTCTCCCTTTGAATCCACAGAGACCCCGTTTCCCACTCTCCCTTTAAACTCAGAGACCCCGTTTCCCACTCTCCCTTTAAACTCATTGAGACCCTGTTTCCCACTCTCCCTTTAAACCCACCGAGACACCGTTTCCCACTCTCCCATTAAACTCATAGTGACCCCGTTTCCCACTCTCCCGTTAAACCCACCGAGACAACGTTTCCCACTCTCCCTTTAAACTCACCGAGACCCCGTTTCCCACTCTCCCATTAAACCCACCGAGACACCGTTTCCCACTCTCCCGTTAAACCCACCGAGACACCGTTTCCCACTCTCCCTTTAAACTCATAGTGACCCCGTTTCCCACTCTCCCTTTAAACTCACAGAGACCCCGTTTCCCACTCTCCCGTTAAACCCACCGAGACACCTTTTCCCACTGTCCCTTTAAACTCACCGAGACACCGTTATCCACCCTCCCTTTAAACTCACCGAGAACCCGTTTCCCACTCTCCCGTTAAACCCACCGAGACACCGTTTCCCACTCTCCCGTTACACCCACCGAGACACCGTTTCCCACTCCCCCTTTAAACTCACCGAGACACCGTTTCCCACTCTCCCTTTGAATCCACAGAGACTCCGTTTCCCACTCTCCCTTTAAACTCAGAGACCCCGTTTCCCACTCTCCCTTTAAACTCATTGAGACCCCGTTTCCCACTCTCCCTTTAAACTCACAGAGACCCCGTTTCCCACTCTCCCGTTAAACACACCGAGACACCGTTTCCCACTCTCCCTTCACCAAGACCTCATTTCCCACTATCCCTTTAAACCCACCGAGACACCGTTTCACACTCTCCCGTTAAACCCACCGAGACACCGTTTCCCACTCTCCCGTTACACCCACCGAGACACCGTTTCCCACTCCCCCTTTAAACTCACCGAGACACCGTTTCCCACTCTCCCTTTAAACCCACAGAGACCCCGTTTCCCACTCTCCCGTTAAACACACCGAGACACCGCTTCCCACTCTCCCTTTAAACTCACCGAGACCTCATTTCCCACTCTCCCTTTAAACTCACTGAGACCCCGTTATCCACCCTCCCTTTAAACTCACCAAGAACCCGTTTCCCACTCTCCCGTTAAACCCACCGAGACACCGTTTCCCACTCTCCCGCTAAACCCACCGAGACACCGTTTCACACTCTCCCTTTAAACCCACCGAGACACAGTTTCCCACTCTCCCTTTAAACTCACCGAGAACCCGTTTCTCACTCTCCCGTTAAACCCAGCAGGACACCGTTTCCCACTCTCCCGTTAAACCCACCAAGACACCATTTCCCACTCTCCCGTTAAACCCACCGAGACACCGTTTCCCACTCTCCCGTTAAACCCACCGAGACACCGTTTCCCACTCCCCCTTTAAACCCACCGAGACACCGTTTCCCACTCCCCCTTTAAACTCACCGAGACACCGTTTCCCACTCTCCCTTTGAATCCACAGAGACCCCGTTTCCCACTCTCCCTTTGAATCCACAGAGACCCCGTTTCCCACTCTCCCTTTAAACTCAGAGACCCCGTTTCCCACTCTCCCTTTAAACTCATTGAGACCCCGTTTCCCACTCTCCCCTTAAACTCACCGAGACCCCGTTTCCCACTCTACCTTTAAACTCACCGACATACCGTTTCCCACTCTCCCTTTAAACCCACAGAGACCCCGTTTCCCACTCTCCCGTTAAACCCACCGAGACACCGTTTCCCACTCTCCCATTAAACTCACCGAGACACCGTTTCCCACTCTCCCTTTAAACTCATAGTGACCCCGTTTCCCACTCTCCCGTTAAACCCACCGAGACGTTTCCCACTCTCCCTTTAAACTCACCGTGACCCCGTTTCCCACTCTCCCATTAAACCCACCGAGACACCGTTTCCCACTCTCCCGTTAAACCCACCGAGACACCGTTTCACACTCTCCCGTTAAACCCACCGAGACAACGTTTCCCACTCTCCCGTTAAACCCACCGAGACACGGTTTCCCACTCTCCCGTTACACCCACCGAGACACGGTTTCACACTCTCCCTTTAAACTCACCGGGACACCGTTTCCCACTCTCCCTTTAAACTCACCGAGACACCGTTTTCCACTCTCCCTTTAAACCCACAGAGACCCCGTTTCCCACTCTCCCGTTAAACCCACCGAGACACCGTTTCCCACTCTCCCATTAAACTCATAGTGACCCCGTTTCCCACTCTCCCTTTAAAATCACAGAGACCCCGTTTCCCACTCTCCCGTTAAACCCACCGAGACACCTTTTCCCACTGTCCCTTTAAACTCACCGAGACACCGTTATCCACCCTCCCTTTAAACTCACCGAGAACCCGTTTCCCACTCTCCCGTTAAACCCACCGAGACACCGTTTCCCACTCTCCCGTTACACCCACCGAGACACCGTTTCCCACTCCCCCATTAAACTCACCGAGACACCGTTTCCCACTCTCCCTTTGAATCCACAGAGACTCCGTTTCCCACTCTCCCTTTAAACTCAGAGACTCCGTTTCCCACTCTCCCTTTAAACTCATTGAGACCCCGTTTCCCACTCTCCCGTTAAACACACCGAGACACCGTTTCCCACTCTCCCTTTAAACTCACCGAGACCTCATTTCCCACTATCCCTTTAAACCCACCGAGACACCGTTTCACACTCTCTCTTTAAACCCGCCGAGACACCATTTCCCACTCTCCCTTTAAACCCACCGAGACACCGTTACCCACTCTTCTTTTAAACTCACCGAGAACCCGTTTCTGACTCTCCCGTTAAACCCAGCAAGACACCGTTTCCCACTCTCCCGTTAAATCCACCGAGACACCGTTTCCCACTCTCCCGTTAAACCCACCGAGACACCGTTTCCCACTCTCCCGTTAAACCCACCGAGACCTCATTTCCCACTCTCCCTTTAAACTCACTGAGATCCCGTTATGCACCCTCCCTTTAAACTCACCGAGAACCCGTTTCCCACTCTCCCTTTAAACCCACAGAGACCCCGTTTCCCACTCTCCCGTTAAACCCACCGAGACACCGTTTCACACTCTCCCTTTAAACTCACCGAGACCTCATTTCCCACTCTCCCTTTAAACCCACCGAGACACCGTTTCCCACTCTCCCTTTAAACTCACCGAGACCCCGTTTCTCACTCTCCCGTTAAACCCAGCCAGACACCGTTTCCCACTCTCCCGTTAAACCCACCGAGACACCGTTTCCCACTCTCCCGTTAAATCCACCGAGACACTGTTTCCCACTCCCCCTTTAAACCCACCGAGACACCATTTCCCACTCCCCCTTTAAACTCACCGAGACACCGTTTCCCACTCTCCCTTTGAATCCACAGAGACCCCGTTTCCCACTCTCCCTTTGAATCCACAGAGACCCCATTTCCCACTCTCCCTTTAAACTCAGAGACCCCGTTTCCCACTCTCCCTTTAAACTCATTGAGACCCCGTTTCCCACTCTCCCTTTAAACCCACCGAGACACCGTTTCCCACTCTCCCATTAAACTCATAGTGACCCCGTTTCCCACTCTCCCGTTAAACCCACCGAGACAACGTTTCCCACTCTCCCTTTAAACTCACCGAGACCCCGTTTCCCACTCTCCCATTAAACCCACCGAGACACCGTTTCCCACTCTCCCGTTAAACCCACCGAGACACCGTTTCCCACTCTCCCTTTAAACTCATAGTGACCCCGTTTCCCACTCTCCCTTTAAACTCACAGAGACCCCGTTTCCCACTCTCCCGTTAAACCCACCGAGACACCTTTTCCCACTGTCCCTTTAAACTCACCGAGACACCGTTATCCACCCTCCCTTTAAACTCACCGAGAACCCGTTTCCCACTCTCCCGTTAAACCCACCGAGACACCGTTTCCCACTCTCCCGTTACACCCACCGAGACACCGGTTTCCCACTCCCCCTTTAAACTCACCGAGACACCGTTTCCCCACTCTCCCTTTGAATCCACAGAGACTCCGTTTCCCACTCTCCCTTTAAACTCATTGAGACCCGTTTCCCACTCTCCCTTTAAACTCATTGAGACCCCGTTTCCCACTCTCCCTTTAAACTCACAGAGACACCGTTTCCCACTCTCCCGTTAAACCACCGAGACACCGTTTCCCACTGTCCTTTAAACTCACCGAGACACCGTTATCCACCCTCCCTTTAAACTCACCGAGAACCCATTTCCCACTCTCCCGTTAAACCCACCGAGACACCGTTTCCCACTCTCCCGTTACACCCACCGAGACACCGTTTCCCACTCCCCCCTTTAAACTCACCGAGACACCGTTTCCCACTCTCCCTTTAAACCCACAGAGACCCCGTTTCCCACTCTCCCGTTAAACACACCGAGACACCGTTTCCCACTCTCCCTTTAAACTCACCGAGACCTCATTTCCCACTATCCCTTTAAACCCACCGAGACACCGTTTCACACTCTCGCTTTAAACCCACCGAGACACCATTTCCCACTCTCCCTTTAAACCCACCGAGACACCGTTTCCCACTCTCCTTTTAAACTCACCGAGAACCCGTTTCTCACTCTCCCGTTAAACCCAGCAAGACACCGTTTCCCACTCTCCGTTAAACCCACCGAGACACCGTTTCCCACTCTCCGTTAAACCCACCGAGACACCGTTTCCCACTCTCCCGTTAAACCCACCGAGACACCGTTTCCCCAATCTCCCTTTAAACCCACCGAGACACCGTTTCACACTCTCCCTTTAAACCCACCGCGACATCGTTTCCCACTCTCCCTTTAAACTCACCAAGACACCGTTTCCCACTCTCCCTTTCAACCCACAGAGACCCCGTTTCCCACTGTCCCGTTAAACCCACCGAGACACCGTTTCCCACTCTCCCGTTAAACCCACCGAGGACACCGTTTCCCACTCTCCCTTTAAACCCACCGAGACACCGTTTTCTCACTCTCCCGTTAAACCCACCGGGACGCCGTTTCCCACTCTCCCGTTAAACCCACTGGGACCCCGTTTCCCACTCTCCCTTTAAACCCACCGAGACACCGTTTTCCACTCTCCCGTTAAACCCATCGAGACACCGCTTCCCACTCTCCCTTTAAACTCACCGAGACCTCATTTCCCACTCTCCCTTTAAACTCACTGAGACCCCGTTATCCACCCTCCCTTTAAACTCCCCGAGAACCCGTTTCCCACTCTCCCTTTAAACCCACAGAGACCCCGTTTCCCACTCTCCCGTTAAACCCACCGAGACACCGTTTCACACTCTCCCTTTAAACTCACCGAGACCTCATTTCCCACTCTCCCTTTAAACTCACTGAGACCCCGTTATGCACCCTCCCTTTAAACTCACCGAGAACCCGTTTCCCACTCTCCCTTTAAGCCCACAGAGACCCCGTTTCCCACTCTCCCGTTAAACCCACCGAGACACCGTTTCACACTCTCCCTTTAAACTCACCGAGACCTCATTTCCCACTCTCCCTTTAAACCCACCGAGACACCGTTTCCCACTCTCCCTTTAAACTCACCGAGACCCGTTTCTCACTCTCCCGTTAAACCCAGCCAGACACCGTTTCCCACTCTCCCGTTAAACCCACCGAGACACCGTTTCCCACACTCCCGTTAAATCCACCGAGACACCGTTTCCCACTCCCCCTTTAAACCCACCGAGACACCGTTTCCCACTCCCCCTTTAAACTCACCGAGACACCGTTTCCCACTCTCCCTTTGAATCCACAGAGACCCGTTTCCCACTCTCCCTTTGAATCCACAGAGACCCCGTTTCCCACTCTCCCTTTAAACTCAGAGACCCCGTTTCCCACTCTCCCTTTAAACTCATTGAGACCCCGTTTCCCACTCTCCCTTTAAACCCACCGAGACACCGTTTCCCACTCTCCCATTAAACTCATAGTGACCCCGTTTCCCACTCTCCCGTTAAACCCACCGAGACAACGTTTCCCACTCTCCCTTTAAACTCACCGAGACCCCGTTTCCCACTCTCCATTAAACCCACCGAGACACCGTTTCCCACTCTCCCGTTAAACCCACCGAGACACCGTTTCCCACTCTCCCTTTAAACTCATAGTGACCCCGTTTCCCACTCTCCCTTTAAACTCACAGAGACCCCGTTCCCACTCTCCCGTTAAACCCACCGAGACACCTTTTCCCACTGTCCCTTTAAACTCACCGAGACACCGTTATCCACCCTCCCTTTAAACTCACCGAGAACCCGTTTCCCACTCTCCCGTTAAACCCACCGAGACACCGTTTCCCACTCTCCCGTTACACCCACCGAGACACCGTTTCCCACTCCCCCTTTAAACTCACCGAGACACCGTTTCCCACTCTCCCTTTGAATCCACAGAGACTCCGTTTCCCACTCTCCCTTTAAACTCAGAGACCCCGTTTCCCACTCTCCCTTTAAACTCATTGAGACCCCGTTTCCCACTCTCCTTTAAACTCACAGAGACCCCGTTTCCCACTCTCCCGTTAAACACACCGAGACACCGTTTCCCACTCTCCCTTCACCAAGACCTCATTTCCCACTATCCCTTTAAAACCCACCGAGACACCGTTTCACACTCTCCCGTTAAACCCACCGAGACACCGTTTCCCACTCTCCCGTTACACCCACCGAGACACCGTTTCCCACTCCCCGTTTAAACTCACCGAGACACCGTTTCCCACTCTCCCTTTAAACCCACAGAGACCCCGTTTCCCACTCTCCCGTTAAACACACCGAGACACCGTTTCCCACTCTCCCTTTAAACTCACCGAGACCTCATTTCCCACTATCCTTTAAACCCACCGAGACACCGTTTCACACTCTCGCTTTAAACCCACCGAGACACCATTTCCCACTCTCCCTTTAAACCCACCGAGACACCGTTTCCCACTCTCCTTTTAAACTCACCGAGAACCCGTTTCTCACTCTCCCGTTAAACCCAGCAAGACACCGTTTCCCACTCTCCCGTTAAACCCACCGAGACACCGTTTCCCACTCTCCCGTTAAACCCACCGAGACACCGTTTCCCACTCTCCCGTTAAACCCACCGAGACACCGTTTCCCAATCTCCCTTTAAACCCACCGAGACACCGTTTCACACTCTCCCTTTAAACCCACCGCGACATCGTTTCCACTCTCCCTTTAAACTCACCAAGACACCGTTTCCCACTCTCCCTTTCAACCCACAGAGACCCCGTTTCCCACTGTCCCGTTAAACCCACCGAGACACCGTTTCCCACTCTCCCGTTAAACCCACCGAGACACCGTTTCCCACTCTCCCTTTAAACCCACCGAGACACCGTTTTCTCACTCTCCCGTTAAACCCACCGGGACGCCGTTTCCCACTCTCCCGTTAAACCCACTGGGACCCCGTTTCCCACTCTCCCTTTAAACCCACCGAGACACCGTTTTCCACTCTCCCGTTAAACCCATCGAGACACCGCTTCCCACTCTCCCTTTAAACTCACCGAGACCTCATTTCCCACTCTCCCTTTAAACTCACTGAGACCCCGTTATCCACCCTCCCTTTAAACTCCCCGAGAACCCGTTTCCCACTCTCCCTTTAAACCCACAGAGACCCCGTTTCCCACTCTCCCGTTAAACCCACCGAGACACCGTTTCACACTCTCCCTTTAAACTCACCGAGACCTCATTTCCCACTCTCCCTTTAAACTCACTGAGACCCCGTTATGCACCCTCCCTTTAAACTCACCGAGAACCGTTTCCCACTCTCCCGTTAAACCCACCGAGACACCGTTTCACACTCTCCCTTTAAACTCACCGAGACCTCATTTCCCACTCTCCTTTAAACCCACCGAGACACCGTTTCCCACTCTCCCTTTAAACTCACCGAGACCCCGTTTCTCACTCTCCGTTAAACCCAGCCAGACACCGTTTCCCACTCTCCCGTTAAACCCACCGAGACACCGTTTCCCACTCTCCCTTTAAACTCACCGAGACCTCATTTCCCACTCTCCCTTTAAACTCACTGAGACCCCGTTATGCACCCTCCCTTTAAACTCACCGAGAACCCGTTTCCCACTCTCCGTTAAACCCACCGAGACACCGTTTCACACTCTCCCTTTAAACTCACCGAGACCTCATTTCCCACTCTCCCTTTAAACCCACCGAGACACCGTTTCCCACTCTCCCTTTAAACTCACCGAGACCCCGTTTCTCACTCTCCCGTTAAACCCAGCCAGACACCGTTTCCCACTCTCCCGTTAAACCCACCGAGACACCGTTTCCCACACTCCCGTTAAATCCACCGAGACACCGTTTCCCACTCCCCCTTTAAACCCACCGAGACACCGTTTCCCACTCCCCCTTTAAACTCACCGAGACACCGTTTCCCACTCTCCCTTTGAATCCACAGAGACCCCGTTTCCCACTCTCCCTTTGAATCCACAGAGACCCCGTTTCCCACTCTCCCTTTAAACTCAGAGACCCCGTTTCCCACTCTCCCTTTAAACTCATTGAGACCCTGTTTCCCACTCTCCCTTTAAACCCACCGAGACACCGTTTCCCACTCTCCATTAAACTCATAGTGACCCCGTTTCCCCACTCTCCCGTTAAACCCACCGAGACAACGTTTCCACTCTCCCTTTAACTCACCGAGACCCCGTTTCCCACTCTCCCATTAAACCCACCGAGACACCGTTTCCCACTCTCCCGTTAAACCCACCGAGACACCGTTTCCCACTCTCCCTTTAAACTCATAGTGACCCCGTTTCCCACTCTCCTTTAACTCACAGAGACCCCGTTTCCCACTCTCCCGTTAAACCCACGAGACACCTTTTCCCACTGTCCCTTTAAACTCACCGAGACACCGTTATCCACCCTCCCTTTAAACTCACCGAGAACCCGTTTCCCACTCTCCCGTTAAACCCACCGAGACACCGTTTCCCACTCTCCGTTACACCCACCGAGACACCGTTTCCCACTCCCCCTTTAAACTCACCGAGACACCGTTTCCCACTCTCCCTTTGAATCCACAGAGACTCCGTTTCCCACTCTCCCTTTAAACTCAGAGACCCCGTTTCCCACTCTCCTTTAAACTCATTGAGACCCCGTTTCCCACTCTCCCTTTAAACTCACAGAGACCCCGTTTCCCACTCTCCCGTTAAACACACCGAGACACCGTTTCCCACTCTCCCTTCACCAAGCCCTCATTTCCCACTATCCCTTTAAACCCACCGAGACACCGTTTCACACTCTCCCGTTAAACCCACCGAGACACCGTTTCCCACTCTCCCGTTACACCCACCGAGACACCGTTTCCCACTCCCCGTTTAAACTCACCGAGACACCGTTTCCCACTCTCCCTTTAAACCCACAGAGACCCCGTTTCCCACTCTCCCGTTAAACACACCGAGACACTGTTTCCCACTCTCCCTTTAAACTCACCGAGACCTCATTTCCCACTATCCCTTTAAACCCACCGAGACACCATTTCCCACTCTCCCGTTAAACCCAGCAAGACACCGTTTCCCACTCTCCCGTTAAACCCACCGAGACACCGTTTCCCACTCTCCCGTTAAACCCACCGAGACACCGTTTCCCACTCTCCCGTTAAACCCACCGGGACACCGTTTCCCAATCTCCCTTTAAACCCACCGAGACACCGTTTCACACTCTCCCTTTAAACCCACCGCGACATCGTTTCCCACTCTCCCTTTAAACTCACCAAGACACCGTTTCCCACTCTCCCTTTCAACCCACAGAGACCCCGTTTCCCACTGTCCCGTTAAACCCACCGAGACACAGTTTCCCACTCTCCCGTTAAACCCACCGAGACACCGTTTCCCATTCTCCCTTTAAACCCACCGAGACACCGTTTTCTCACTCTCCCGTTAAACCCACCGGGACGCCGTTTCCCACTCTCCCGTTAAACCACTGGGACCCCGTTTCCCACTCTCCCTTTAAACCCACCGAGACACCGTTTTCCACTCTCCCGTTAAACCCATCGAGACACCGCTTCCCACTCTCCCTTTAAACTCACCGAGACCTCATTTCCCCTCTCCCTTAAACTCACTGAGACCCGTTATCCACCCTCCCTTTAAAGTCCCCCGAGAACCCGTTTCCCACTCTCCTTTAAACCCACAGAGACCCCCGTTTCCCACTCTCCCGTTAAACCCACCGAGACACCGTTTCACACTCTCCCTTTAAACTCACCGAGACCTCATTTCCCACTCTCCCTTTAAACTCACTGAGACCCCGTTATGCACCCTCCCTTTAAACTCACCGAGAACCCGTTTCCCACTCTCCTGTTAAACCCACCGAGACACCGTTCACACTCTCCCTTTAAACTCACCGAGACCTCATTTCCCACTCT